>NC_091171.1:46743292-46793090 GCF_040958095.1 Procambarus clarkii
TAGGCTGGCCGTATTTCTGGTTTTATAGTAAATCGTCAGTTGTATCCTCTGATTTTTGTCTGTAGGGATAACGTTTCTATTAACAATATCTTTCAGGACCCTTTCCTCCGTTTTATGAGCTGTGGAAAAGAAGTTCCTGTAAAATAGTCTAATAGGGGGTATAGGTGTTGTGTTAGTTGTCTCTTCAGAGGTTGCATGGCGTTTCACTTTCCTTCTTATGATGTCTTCGACGAAACCATTGGAGAAGCCGTTGTTGACTAAGGCAGGTCCTAGTCAACAACGGCTTCTCCAATGGTTTCGTCGAAGACATCATAAGAAGGAAAGTGAAACGCCATGCAACCTCTGAAAAGACAACTAACACAACACCTATACCCCCTATTAGACTATTTTACAGGAACTTCTTTTCCATAGCTCATAAAACGGAGAAAAGGGTCCTGAAAGATATTGTTAATAGAAACGTTATCCCTACAGACAAAAATCAGAGGATACAACTGACAATTTACTATAAAACCAGAAAAACGGCCAGCCTACTCATGAGAAACTCTCCAGACACAAAGCAGAACGCTTTAAAAGAGACCAACGTCGTCTATGCCTTCAAATGCCCACTTGGGGACTGTAAGCTCCAAAAACCCCAGTATATAGGCAAGACAACAACATCTCTTTCTAGGCGTTTAACGATGCATAAGCAACAGGGCTCCATTAAGGAACATATAATCTCTTCCCACAACCAAACCATCGCCAGAGAAATCCTAGTAAACAACACAGAAATCATCGATAGATACAGCGATAGCAGACGGCTTGACGTTTGCGAGGCACTGCACATTAAGAAGTCAACACCAGCAATCAACAGCCAATTAATACACAACTATATTCTACCCACCTCAAGACTCCGCTCCAATATAGAAGCATCAAGAAATATGGACCAATAGGCTTTCTACAATCACTTCCATTTCAATACCCATTGTTTCGTGTTCTGTCTTGTGTTGATGAAATTAATACCCTATTAAATACCACCTCACCCCATCCACCTCACTCAAATGTAGATATAAACAAATCGGAGATATGTAAGTTCTATTCAGTTGTGTATGTGTAAAGTCTTTGAAAATGTAATAAGTTTTACGAAACGCGCTCAAGTGTCGCGTCAGACTAGAAATAAAAATGAATTTTGGAGAATTGATTTTTTAATTACCTCCAACAGTGAAAAGAAATGTACGAAAGATTGAGAAAATTCGTGTTAGAATTATTAATCTTACTTTTTCGGTTATATTTAATAATATATATATATATATATATATATATATATATATATATATATATATATATATATATTTATATTTAGAAAGGGGGGCCTGACAGCTGAGTGGACAACGCTTCGGATTCGTAGTCCTGAGGTTCCGTGTTCGATCCCCGGTGGAGGCGGAGACAAATGAGCAGAGTTTCTTTCACCCTGATGCTCCTGTTACCTAGCAGTAAATAGGTACCTGGGAGTTAAGAGAGCTGCTTCGGGCTGCTTCCTGTGAGTGTGTAACAAAAAGGAAGCCTGGTCGAGGACCGGGCCGCCTGGACGCTAAGCCCTGAAATCATCTCAAGATAACCTCAAGAAGGGTGCTGAGTCCTGTACATCCTGGCCCTTAACAACGGGAAGGTTAGGTTAGGTCGTGGACTTGTCTCTCTTAATACTGCCCATACCCCCCTCCCCTACCTTTCACCATGCCCACTACTCCCCCCCCCCATAACCTCCCCCTCCCCCCCCTCCCTACACCCTTTTACCCCTACCCTCCCCCCATAACCGCCCCCTCCCCCGCCCCACCATTGATGGTGGGCCACAGCCGCCGGCCTGAGCCCTATACAGTGGAGGCTGGACCTCGCGCGGTCCACAACAGTCTTATTGATTCTTCAGTGGCATGTGACTCGTTAATGAGTTATAGTTTAATACCTGAATATGTGTGACCGGGTGAGAGAGAGAGAGAGAGAGAGAGAGAGAGAGAGAGAGAGAGAGAGAGAGAGAGAGAGAGAGAGAGAGAGAGAGAGAGAGAGAGAGAGAGAGAGAGAGAGAGAGAGAGAGAGAGAGAGAGAGAGAGAGAGAAAGAGAGAGAGTACCAACTACTTGACATCAGAGTCTTGTATATCCTCGAAGCAGCGACCCACAGGTGTGCGGGCTCAGGGGGGGACAGGATGACAGCGGTGGTCCGAGGTGATCCCTCACTAACTCGCATGTAGTTGTGACCACCCCCCCCCCTCCATCTTCCAGAGGAAGTACCCAAGAGCACAGTCTTGACCCGGTAGACTGACACTAGTTTATATATATATATATATATATATATATATATATATATATATATATATATATATATATATATATATATATATATATATATATATATATATATATATATATATATATATGAATCTCATGCGGTTCTGGAGAGCCAAAACCCACCACTTCGAAGTTGACGCTCGTTAAACAGTAGAACCATCCTACTCGGGGCTATATCAATGTATACTACTATTATATTAATATAGACAAAGTATATATATTGCCTGTGACCTCTCCAGGGTCCAGCTGACCTCGTGTATACACACACACTTGACCCTGATTGACCTCATTTGCTTCGGTCTTATATATGAATTTATCTTTTTTAATTTCACAGAGATTTGACAAGAAAGGAATTTTTCTTCAAGGGGGGCGGGGCATCGAGTCTCTGACCTCGTGGCCGGTCAGCCAATCAGAGGGTGTCATCTTGCTGCTGACGTCATGACGACTAGCCAATCACAGACGGTATTCGCACCGACCAATCGGATTAACTTCTCCATGCGGAGTAAATGTTATTTCTACTTTTTTAGTGGGAAATATTGAACGTTTATATACCGTAAGATTTTTTTTATTGTCTCGCATCGCCTGAAGAGTGGGAGCCACTCTCACTCTCGCTCTCACTCTCGCTCTCACTCTCGCTCTCACTCTCGCTCTCACTCTCGCTCTCACTCTCATCCTTCAGATCACGCCCTCTCACTCACTCACTCTCTTACACCCACTCTCACCCTCCCTGACACACCCTCACTTTCCCTCACACTCTCTCACTATCATCCTCCCTCACACTCTCTCACTCTCAGCCTCCCTCACTCCCTCACTCTCACCCTCCCTCACTCTCACCCTCCCTCACTCTCACCCTCCCTCTCTCTCCCTCTCACCCTCCCTCACTCTCACCCTCACTCTCCCTCACACTCCCTCACTCTCATCCTCCCTCACACTCTCTCACTCTCAGCCTCCCTTACTCCCTCACTCTCACCCTCCCTCACTCTCACCCTCCCTCTCTCTCACTCTCACCCTCCCTCACTCTCACCCTCACTCTCCCTCACACTCCCTCACTCTCATCCTCTCTTACTCTCAGCCTCCCTCACACTCTCTCACTCTCAGCCTCCCTCACTCCCTCACTCTCATCCTCTATCACTCTCAGCCTCCCTCACACTCTCTCACTCTCAGCCTCCCTCACTCCCTCACTCTCACCCTCCCTCACTCTCACCCTCCCTCTCTCTCACTCTCACTCTCACCCTCCCTCACTTTCACCCTCCCTCTCTCTCACTCTCACTCTCCCTCACTCTCACCCTCCCTCACTCTCACCCTCCCTCACTCTCACCCTCACACAACCTCTCCTCGACTGGCCTGAAGCGATAAAAATTTTACTTGGTGGGTGTAAGATCAGAGACCAGAAAATTGGCAAGTTATTGGATGAGGAACAGAGAGAGAGAGAGAGAGAGAGAGAGAGAGAGAGAGAGAGAGAGAGAGAGAGAGAGAGAGAGAGAAAGAGATAAACACTGTTCTGACAAATTAAAAGTCAGATATGACCGTGATGACCAAGTCAAATTTATTTAATGTGGTGGAAGTCAAACCAGATGCGATTTTAGATAGTGATTTATATGCCAGATAATTTATATATATATATATATATATATATATATATATATATATATATATATATATATATATATATATATATATATATATATATATATATATATATATATATATATATATTAGGAAAACTCTTCCTCGTGAAAGGGTTCGAACCTTAGACCCACATGAGTTGAAAACCCACTTGTCACACAAACAACATTGAGCTGTGAGAGAGAGAACAACATAGAACTGTGTGAGAGAGAACAACATCGAGCTGTGTGAGTGAACACGACAGGGACATTACAAATATGGGTAGAATAATAAGCCTCACATTGTTTGGGTTAGGAAAACACTATTATTCAAATATACTGTTCTTAAAAGATTCCCCCATTTTACACCCGCAAGATAACGTAAGATTTCAGGGGTTGAGAAATGTGGTACAGTCTCCGGCACAGTTCCCAGCTGTGTCTGGGTACAAGTGACAGGATGAACAACCCAGCGGGTTTTCTTCCTATTGGGGAGTGTTGTACATGCTGCTATGGCGGTGTGTCCCCCTCAGAGGATGAGTAGCGCTGTACCAATAAACTCGCCCCACTGCGTATTTATATATTTATTTATTTTCAGAAGAGACATCAGTATCTGAGACAGGAGGCCTCGAAGGTAAGTGTTGTATTATTGGTTGTTAAGCGTAAAGTGAGTAGCGCCATTGTGTTGAAGATTGCCAGGTGGTGCCGTGAGCCAAGCACCGCCCAAACTGTCGTACTGCAGTAACTGTGAGCCTTCCGGCTATATAAGACGTAAAGTGGCGCCTCGCGCTGCAGGAGATCATATTGAACCTTTAGGAGCGGCACAACCACCACCACTACCACTACTACCACCACTACCATCCCAACCACTACCCCAACAACCCAAGTTCTGACTCAACAATTTATATCTCAAAAACCGTCGACAGTTTTGGCGGGAAACACGTAGAAACATGTCAGAGCCCGCGGGGACCGCTAGGGAAGGGGGTTAAAAGATTACCGGACCAGGAGTGTGCTAACCCCTAGAACGTCGTAGGGGCGAGAATCTCGTTGGTCAGACTGAGGGTTTGGACTCATCGAGTAGCTAGTGGTCAGGAGCTTCTGTGTCAGCGGATTCGACTGTCTGAAATTTTCGTCACAAGTTGACTGTGAAACCAGTCGGATATGGAGGTCTCACTTGCCAGGGGAGATGAGGAGGACGAGGACGAGGACAAAGAGGACGAGGACTAAGAGGACGAGGAGGACACATAAGAGGAGGAATATATAGTTGTCTTCCTCCTCAAAAGCCTCAGAACTCTTTCAAAAGACTCAGAGCTCTTTCAAAAGACTCAGAACTCTTTCAAAAGACTGAGAACTCTTTCAAAAGCCTCAAAACTCTTTCAAAAGACTCAGAACTCTTTCAAAAGCCTCAGAACTCTTTCAAAAGCCTCAGAACTCTTTCAAAAGACTCAGAACTCAAAAGTTCTGAGGCATATGAGTTTAACTTCAATTTAAGTTCGCGATTTTTATAGCTTCATATTTTTTCCGGACTATAAAGTGAATAGTACCAAATTCTACTATCTAATTGCTTAGTACGTCAATGTTTGTACTATGACGCACATAGTTACAACGAGAACTATATAAACAGGAGGATGAGTTGCCCCTGATGTGACGTGACCAGGTCACGGAGAGCTTCAAGAGGTCATACGAGGTCAGCATAGGGGGGGTCACGGCACCATGAGAGAGCACACAAGGTCATCAGAGGAGTGGGGAGACATGGTAGGGACGTGAGAAGTTTTGGAAATGGAGAGAGGGGGACCAGAAGGCAGCTACATCATATAAGGAAGGCAGCTAAACCATATTGTGAAGGCAGCCACTGAAGTCAGAAAGAGAGAAGGGGTCTGGGAGTGAATATAATCCCAACACACACACACACACATACACACACGCACACACACACACACACACACACACACACACACACACACACACACACACACACACACACACACACACACACACACACACACACACACACACACACTCACACACACACATATGTAAGTGTACATCTTGCACATCTTGTACACAACATATGTAAGACCAATCCTGGAGTATGCGGCCCCAGCATGGAGCCCGTACCTTGTCAAGCACAAGACGAAGCTGGAAAAAGTCCAAAGGTATGCCACTAGACTAGTCCCAGAACTAAGAGGCATGAGTTACGAGGAAAGGCTGCGGGAAATGCATCTAACGACACTGGAAGAGAGAAGAGTAAGGGGAGACATGATCACAACCTACAAAATCCTCAGAGGAATCGACCGGGTAAACAAGGATAAACTATTCAACACTGGTGGGACGCGAACAAGGGGACACAGGTGGAAACTGAGTACCCACATGAGCCACAGAGACGTTAGAAGGAACTTTTTCAGTGTCAGAGTAGTTAACGGATGGAATGCATTAGGCAGTGATGTGGTGGAGGCTGACTCCATACACAGTTTTAAATGTAGATATGATAGAGCCCAGTAGGCTCAGGAATCTGTACACCAGTTGATTGACAGTTGAGAGGCGGGACCAAAGAGCCAAAGCTCAACCCCCGCAAGCACAAATAGGTGAGTACACACACACCGGAGACACACATAAACAGGATAACATCGGCAGCATATGAGACACTGGCAAATATATGACCATCGGTTAGAGAGTTGAATGAGGACTCCTTCAGAATAAAGTTTCAGAACATTTGTTCAACCAATACTGGAATACGCAGCACCGGCATGGAATCCGCCCCCTTGTGAAACACTAACCCAAAATTGAAAAAGTCCAAAGGTTTGCAACAAGATTGATGCCAGAGCTGAGAGCTCTAAACCCCCAACACAGGCTAATTGAACTAAACCTCGCAACCCTAGAGGATAGAAGAGAGGGGATATGATCACAACTTACAAGATACTAAGGGGGAATAGATAAAGTAGACAAGGATAGGCTATTCAGACCGAGAGAAAGCAGGACAAGAGGACACGGGTGGAAGCTGGAAGCGCAAATGAGCCGAAGGGACATAAGAAAGTACTGGTACCCTGTAAGGGTAGTTAACAAGTGTTAACTTTCCCCAAAAAGTGTATGTGAAGTGGAGGAAGTTAACAGTTAACTTCCTCTACTAGAGGAAGTTGAGGAAGCCACCTCCATCCACACCTCTAAGGGCCAATTCGACAAAGAATGTGAACGTCAGAGTAGTTAACTGGTAACAACATGTACAAGACTAGCAGGGGGGTGTCATAAGGAGCCCCCCTCCCCCCCCCCCGGAGACACTGATAAGTATAAGTACTGAGAGGTAGGTAAGTAGAGGGGGGAGGAGGGATAACGAAAAGGATGAGAGGAGAAGGAGGAGGAGAGGATGATGTGTTCCACTCTCTGCTCTCTCTCTCTCTCCTGCCTTTTCCTCGTTTATCTAATCTTCTCATTCTTCCCTCGCTTTCTTGATTTGTTATCCTCCTCACCTCTCCAGTTCCCTGTTTTACTACTATCTTGTTACCTGGTATGACCTTCCATAACCTCGTGTGACCTCTCGTAGTCTCTCATGACCTCGTGTGACCTCTGATGGCCTTTTGCTGGACATTGAGTGACCTCCCGTAACATTGCCTGCTCTCTCATGGCTCCGCATGACCCATTGTGACCTCTAATACCGTGTGACCTTGTAAAGCCTAGCGTGACCTTGTGTGACCTTAAGTAGCATAACCTGACCTTGAGCGACGAGTTAGACCTTGCTTGCTATCTCGTGATAGTTTCTGACCTCTTGAAACAGTGTATATAATTGGTGTGAGGTCATACTACCAAGATTGACCCGGCAGTGACCACCAGCTGACCTCTCCACGGGGCAGACTAGCTTGTTAGGTTGACCCAGTTAAGTTGAGCCGTAAAGTTTGGTGCATTAATACAGCACATGAGTTTGTCCCTAAGTTGGGATTTATGGATTTGATTTATATAATTTTGGGGGGGTTTTGTTCGTGCCTTGGTATGTGTGTGTGTGTGTGTGTGTGTGTGTGTGTGTGTGTGTGTGTGTGTGTGTGTGTGTGTGTGTGTGTGTGTGTGTGTACTCGTCTAATTGTGCTTGCGGGGGTTGAGCTCTGACTCTTTGGTCCCGCCTGTCAGTCTCCGTGGTGTAGTGGTAAGACACTCGCCTGGCGTTCCGCGAGCGCTTTGTCATGGGTTCGTATCCTGGCCGGGGAGGATTTACTGGGCGCAAATCCTTAACTGTAGCCTCTGTTTAACGCACCAGTAAAATGTGTACTTGGTTGTAACAACGATTCTTCGTGGCAGGGGATCGTATTCCAGGGACCTGCCCGAAACGCTACGCGTACTAGTGGCTGTACAAGAATGTAACAACTCTTGTATATATCTTAAAAAAAAAAACGTCAATCAACAGGTGTACAGGTTCCTGAGCCTATTGGGCTCTATCATATCTACACTTGAAACTGTGTATGGAGTCAGCCTCCGCCACATCACTTCCTAATGCATTCCATTTGTCAACCACTCTGACATTAAAAAAGTTCTTTCTAATATCTCTGTGGCTCATTTGGGCACTCAGTTTCCACCTGTGTCCCCTTGTTCGTGTGCCCCTTGTTTGTGTGTGTGTGTACTCACTTATTTGTGATTGCGGGGGTTGAGCTTTGGCTCTTTGGTCCCGCCTCTCAAATGTCCCGCTTCTTTTAACATCTACGGTGATACATTGTCTGGTCCAACAGCTTAGTTTTGTCTAGTGATGGTAGTTGCTTCATTATAGCCCCTGCTGTTACCTCAATATGTTTCTCATCCAGGGCTACCATCTAGCACTTGGAGCTGTTCAAATTCAGTTGTGAACACTACAGGGAAGCTGGTATTAGGTGGCTCACAAATTTCCTTATTTTTTGAGATATATACAAGAGTTGTTACATTCTTGTACAGCCACTAGTACGCGTAGCGTTTCGGGCAGGTCCCTGGAATACGATCCCCTGCCGCGAAGAATCGTTGTTACAACCAAGTACACATTTTACTGTTGCGTTAAACACAGGCTACAGTTAAGGTTTTATGCCCAGTAAATCCTCCCCGGCCAGGATAGGAACCCATGACAAAGCGCTCGTGGAACGCCAGGCGAGTGTCTTACCACTACACCACGGAGACTGACTTATCATTTCTTGTAAATTCACCTCCCCATTTTCGTATCATGATCACTTGGTCGTTCACTGCTATTTTCCTTCTTATATGACGATGTAGGAGTTTTGTAGGTCTTAGCTTTAGAGTCAATTTAATTTTCATAGTTTATTTTTTGGTGTCCTTCGTATATTTATGTATTCGTTCCTAGCCCTATTTTTTCCACTCCGGTTTCCTCTGGTCTTTGACCTCTGTATTTCCACTCTCTCCTGCTTTTCGTTTTTTCTTCGTGGTATTGTCTATTAAACCACTGGTTATTATATTCTCTCCTACTTTATTTCTCTTATTTCTGGTATGAATTTCTCTTCTCCCTCTTTGCACCTCAGTTTGACCTGTCCATCATTTCCTGTGCTGTCATACCTCTTAGATTCTCTCTTACCTTCATGTAATCCCCTTATCTCTGGTCTGCTCCCCTCCCCCTGACCCCCCCCCCCCATGTCTTACATCTTATGGTTAATGTGTTCGATCATAAAGTTAAATTATCATAAATTATCAGCAGCCAACGATCACTGGCGCCTAGTGGTGTCTCATGCTCTAAGTTGTGGCTGTCTTCCTCAGTTTGGGTGATGATCAGGTCCAGTAGACCAGATGTGTCTCCTCCTCTCTCTCTCTGTCTCTCTCTCTCTCTCTCTCTCTGTCTCTCTCTCTCTCTCTCTCTCTCTCTCTCTCTCTCTCTCTCTCTCTCTCTCTCTCTCTCTCTCTCTCTCTCTCTGTCTCTCTCTCTCTCTCTCTCTCTCTCTCTCTCTCTCTCTCTCTCTCTCTCTCTCTCTCTCTCTCTCTCTCTCTCTCTCTCTCTCTCTCTCTCTCTCTCTCTCTCTCTCTCTTCTTTCCTCCTTTGTCCTGCTGTTTTATGACGTTTCTGTGCACCACATCCACAAATTAAGCTCCCCATGTGTCCTCCTCACTATGGGGGTTGGGGGTGGGGGGTTGGTGGGGGTTTTTGATTCCCATTCCAACTCCTCATGATTTAGGTCCCTCGTGACTTGCAGTTTGGCGCTCATTCTGTGAGGGGTTGTTACTGCAATTCAATTGCAATTCATATATGCATGTCTGATTGTTGTCAGCATATCTGTCTGGGATATGCTGTACAACAGACGACCTGTCTGGGTCGACTTGTTTGCTAGGGGGGAGGGAGGGGTGGGGTTGTATATTATCAGGACGAGAATAGTTGCCCATCAGGTGTCAGAGTGGCAGTGACGGGGTCTGCGTGTCCACTTGTATCCTGATTTTCTAGTTCCTCGAACTTCCACTTTGGCTTCACTTTGAGTGGCGCTCCACCTCCTTGCCTTTGTTTTCTGTCTTTATTACTTTGCTGTCCTCTTGGAAATATTGCATCGGGGATCATATCGATTACTTTGTTTCCTCTGTTGCACTTCCTGTGTGTGTACTCACCTAGTTGTGCTTGCGGGGGGTTGAGCTCTGGCTCTTTGGTCCCGCCTCTCAACTGTCAATCAACTGGTGTACAGATTCCTGAGCCTACTGGGCTCTGTCATATCTACATTTGAAACTGTGTATGGAGTCAGCCTCCACCACATCACTGCCTAATGCATTCCATCTGTTAACTACTCTCACACTGAAAAAGTTCTTTCTAACGTCCCTGTGGCTCATTTGGGTACTCAGTTTTCACCTGTGTCCCCTTGTTCGCGGACAGTGTTAAACAGTTTGTCTTTATCTACCCTGTCAATTCCTCTGAGAATTTTGTAAGCAGTGATCATGTCTCCCCCTACTCTTCTGTCTTCCAGTGTCGCGTGTGTGGGTGTGTGTACTCACCTAATTGTGCTTGCGGGGGTTGAGCTTTGGCTCTTTGGTCCCGCCTCTCAACTGTCAATCAACTGGTGTACAGATTCCTGAGCCTACTGGGCTCTATCATACCTACATTTGAAACTGTGTATGGAGTCAGCCTCCACCACATCACTTCCTAGTGCATTCCATTTATTAACTACTCTGACACTGAAAAAATTCTTTCTAACGTCTCTGTGGCTCATCTGGGTACTAAGTTTCCACCTGTGTCCCCTTGTTCGTGTCCCACCCGTGCTGAAGAGTTTGTCTTTGTCCACCCTGTCAATTCCCCTGAGAATTTTGTAGGTGGTTATCATGTCTCCCCTTACTCTTCTGTTTTCCAGGGATGTGACGTTCAGCTCCTTTAGCCTTTCCTCGTAGCTCAATGTGTGTGTGTGTGTGTGTGTGTGTGTGTGTGTGTGTGTGTGTGTGTGTGTGTGTGTGTGTGTGTGTGTGTGTGTGTGTTTGTGTGTGTGTGTGTGTGAACATCCGTATAAATCATCCACGGTTATGGCTGCCATCCATCCTCTGCTGTTACTCATTCTAAAGGCCGTGTTGTGCAGTGTTGGCACTCCAGGGACCTCATATGTGTGCGGGGAAACACAAAGGTGAAGGTAAACTGAATTGAAGATGTTTGTCAGCTTTAAACAGAGCAACGTGTGACTGGCAGCTGATAATATTGACGGAGAGATGAAGTCAGGTCAGAAGAATTGAGAGTTCCATTATAATTTGATTTTTTACTTATAATTATAAATGCCGGGTACCCTCCGTAGTGTGTATGTGTGTCTCTCTGAACCAACCACTTGGGCTGGACGGTAGAGCGATGGTCTAACTTCATGCTGGTCGGCGTTCAATCCCCGACCGTCCAAGTGTTTAGGCACCATTCCTTCCCCCCGTCCCATCCCAAATTCTTATCCTGGACCCCCTTCGAAGTGCTATATAGTTTTAATGGATTAGTGCTTTCTCTCTCTCTCTCTCTCTCTCTCTCTCTCTCTCTCTCTCTCTCTCTCTCTCTCTCTCTCTCTCTCTCTCTCTCTCTCTCTCTCTCTCTCTCTCTCTCTCTCTCTCTCTCACACTCACACACGCACACGCACACTCCTAACCTTTCATTTACGCTTTTTCAGTCCTATCGAGTTTCCGGCATTTCATCAGGTGTATCTCCTCTCCCAAAGCCGGTGACGGACGCACAGTCAGATGTTTGCGGTGTTGCCGCGTCTGGTTTGTTTTGATTGAACACGGTCCTGCCAGACGCACGATGCTCTCTTCGTCCCTTGTTTACATTGTTGAACGTTATTTGCACAGATGTTTTCGGTAGATTGGAAACAATCTGCGATTGTCTTCTGTTGGTCCACCCGTTGTCTCTGGTACTGTTGGTCCACCCGTTGTTCCTGGTATTGTTGGTCCACCCGTTGTCCCTGGTGCTGTTGGTCCACCCGTTGTCCCTGGTGCTGTTGGTCCACCCGTTGTCTCTGGTACTGTTGGTCCACCCGTTGTCCCTGGTACTGTTGGTCCACCCGTTGTCTCTGGTACTGTTGGTCCACCCGTTGTCCCTGGTGCTGTTGGTCCACCCGTTGTCTCTGGTGCTGTTGGTCCACCCGTTGTCTCTGGTGCTGTTGGTCCACCCGTTGTCTCTGGTGCTGTTGGTCCACCCGTTGTCCCTGGTGCTGTTGGTCCACCCGTTGTCTCTGGTACTGTTGGTCCACCCGTTGTCCCTGGTACTGTTGGTCCACCCGTTGTCTCTGGTACTGTTGGTCCACCCGTTGTCCCTGGTACTGTTGGTCCACCCGTTGTCCCTGGTGCTGTTGGTCCACCCGTTGTCTCTGGTACTGTTGGTCCACCCGTTGTCCCTGGTACTGTTGGTCCACCCGTTGTCCCTGGTACTGTTGGTCCACCCGTTGTCCCTGGTACTGTTGGTCCACCCGTTGTTCCTGGTGCTGTTGGTCCACCCGTTGTCCCTGGTACTGTTGGTCCACCCGTTGTCCCTGGTGCTGTTGGTCCACCCGTTGTCTCTGGTGCTGTTGGTCCACCCGTTGTCTCTGGTGCTGTTGGTCCACCCGTTGTCTCTGGTGCTGTTGGTCCAACCGTTGTCCCTGGTACTGTTGGTCCACCCGTTGTTTCTGGTGCTGTTGGTCCACCCGTTGTCCCTGGTACTGTTGGTCCACCCGTTGTCCCTGGTACCGTTGGTCCACCCGTTGTCCCTGGTACCGTTGGTCCACCCGTTGTCCCTGGTACCGTTGGTCCACCCGTTGTCCCTGGTACCGTTGGTCCACCCGTTAAGGACTTAACTGCTCCGTTTCCTCTGTGTTATGACTCAAGTTTCCTTATCATCCGAACACGGTTTTGTCCCATGTCTTGCTAGTCCTCGGCTTTGTCTTCCTCCTCCTGTTCCCCCCTCTTCCTCCTCCTGTTCCCCCCTCTTCCTCCTCCTGTTCTCCCTCCTCCTGTTCTCCCTCCTCCTGTTCTCCCTCCTCCTGTTCTCCCTCCTCCTGTTCCCCCCTCTTCCTCCTCCTGTTCTCCCTCCTCCTGTTTCCCCCTCTTCCTCCTCCTGTTCCCCCTCTTCCTCCTCCTGTTCCCCCTCTTCCTCCTCCTGTTCCCTCCTCTTCTTCTGTTCCTCTTTTCTTGCTATGATCTTTGTCTTATTATTTCGATCCGTCACTGATCAGGGAGAGTGACCTGTCCCACACAGAGGAAGGCTGTGATGACATAGGTGCCGTACGGAGCACAGAAATGGGAGAGAAACTTCGTGTAATTGGCCCATGGAGAAATGATCCCTCCATACAAAATACCGAAGTGATTGATAGACATAGGCAGACTATCTGTCCACAATGGTACACATGGATACTAAATTGTTTTTCAGTGTGATAATAGTTGATAGTGATGAAGATAGTGATGGGGTGGAGGTATACTGCACACAAGGACAGTGTAGTGGTGGAGGTATACTCCACACAAGGACAGTGTAGTGGTGGAGGTATACTCCACACAAGGACAGTGTAGTGGTGGAGGTATACTCCACACAAGGACAGTGTAGTGGTGGAGGTATACTCCACACAAGGACAGTGTAGTGGTGGAGGTATACTCCACACAAGGACAGTGTAGTGGTGGAGGTATACTCCACACAAGGACAGTGTAGTGGTGGAGGTATACTCCACACAAGGACAGTGTAGTGGTGGAGGTATACTCCACACAAGGACAGTGTAGTGGTGGAGGTATACTCCACACAAGGACAGTGTAGTGGTGGAGGTATACTCCACACACGGACAGTGTAGTGGTGGAGGTATACTCCACACAAGGACAGTGTAGTGGTGGAGGTATACTCCACACAAGGACAGTGTAGTGGTGGAGGTATACTCCACACAAGGACAGTGTAGTGGTGGAGGTATACTCCACACAAGGACAGTGTAGTGGTGGAGGTATACTCCACACAAGGACAGTGTAGTGGTGGAGGTATACTCCACACAAGGACAGTGTAGTGGTGGAGGTATACTCCACACAAGGACAGTGTAGTGGTGGAGGTATACTCCACACACGGACAGTGTAGTGGTGGAGGTATACTCCACACAAGGACAGTGTAGTGGTGGAGGTATACTCCACACAAGGACAGTGTAGTGGTGGAGGTATACTCCACACAAGGACAGTGTAGTGGTGGAGGTATACTCCACACACGGACAGTGTAGTGGTGGAGGTATACTCCACACAAGGACAGTGTAGTGGTGGAGGTATACTCCACACAAGGACAGTGTAGTGGTGGAGGTATACTCCACACAAGGACAGTGTAGTGGTGGAGGTATACTCCACACAAGGACAGTGTAGTGGTGGAGGTATACTCCACACAAGGACAGTGTAGTGGTGGAGGTATACTCCACACAAGGACAGTGTAGTGGTGGAGGTATACTCCACACAAGGACAGTGTAGTGGTGGAGGTATACTCCACACAAGGACAGTGTAGTGGTGGAGGTATACTCCACACAAGGACAGTGTAGTGGTGGAGGTATACTCCACACAAGGACAGTGTAGTGGTGGAGGTTGTTACAGTGCCCTCTCACTGTAAGAGTCATATCCACTTACCTTGTAGGTTACAGTGCCCTCTCACTGTAAGAGTCATATCCACTTACCTTGTAGGTTCTCTGAGATGAAGGGAGTCATTTGATGTATGAGACTACTGAATAGGTTACATATTTAAGGAGAAATTATCATTTATAAGATTTGCCGGTTAAGGGGCTTACTCCCCTAATACATACAAAATGGCGACGTCTCTACGACGTCAAATGGCAAAGCAGATTGGTATCAAACTCAACCACTCAAAGACAAAAGCCATGCCCATAAAAATAGCCAAACCCAACATCCAACTCACAGTACAGGGTCAACCAATTGAATGGGTGGACACCTATCAGTATCTAGGAATAATCCTGGACACACACATGAATTTTAATGCTGAGGTCACTTACTTGAGAGAGCGAACTGCGGCCCGGACGGCAATCCTCAGGTCGCTAACCTCCCTTTCTGGAGGAGCCAGTCTGCAAGTCCTTCGCACATACTATGTACAGGCAGTCAGATCAGTGATCGATTATGCCGCACCTGCACTCACAAATCTATCACACCAACAGTGGAAAAAGCTTGAAGTTGCCCAAAACAATGCTATGAAAGCCGCACTGGGAGCCCCCATGTGGACCAGGCTTGAAACTCTTAGACTGGAGACGGGTTTGCCCTCTCTACAAGAAAGAATATCACAAAGGACAGCTACAATTGTCAGTAAGATAATTACTTCTTCTGATCCAATCCCAGTACGGCAGGCCTTGGTGGTTGGACTTGGCCAAAACAATGGAAACTCTTGGGTTGCAAGAGCAGGAAAAGTCCTAAACAGACTACATTTAAAAAACATGATTCTTGATAGAGAGGGTGATCATCCACACCCAAATTACACTCCGCGCCGTGGGAAGAGCCTACTTTCAAAATAGTAATAGAAAGTCTCCCAATGAAAAAGGCTGCCTATGATCCGACAATCCTAAGGCGCATAATAGAAGAGCAAATGTATAGCATTGCAGCAGCAGGAGCCACCCACATCTTCACAGACGGATCGGTGGACACAGAATATGAAAGTGCTGGCGCTGCTCTTTGCACGACCAGCGTACAGGCATATTGGAGACTGGGAGGACTAGTATCATCAACCCAAACTGAGCTGTTTGCCATACAACAGGCATTCGCATATGTGATTGCACAAAACACTCAAAATGCAATCATACACACAGACTCAAAAGCTGCACTTCATTGTAGTAGTAGGCATGCTTCAGTCTCGGGAGACTATGGAGTTGCGCCCTAGTTGTCAATCCTGGTGCAGCGTCTGGTGTGACTGATGAGGCCAATCCGAGAGTGGCAGTCCTTCCCACACCGAGCACAAACGAAGTCCGATTCTGGTCAGTCTTCCTGGCTACCGGCTTTCCTTCTCTGTCTCTTTGCCTCCGATTCCTTGGCAAGTGACTCCTCGAACTTGGAGAGACCTCTTTGAACAGACTGCCTCCAGGCTGAACGGTCTGCAGCCTGTCTCCCATATAGCTAGATCGACGTCCATGGCTTTCAGGTCCCTCTTGCATACGTCTTTGTACCGTAGCTGGGGCTTGCCTGTTGGACGCTTTCCCTGCCTCAGCTCTCCGTACAGGAGATCCTTGGGGATCCTGCCGTCGCCCATTCGCACAACGTGCCCGAGCCAGCGCATTCGTCTCTGTTCCAGCATTGTGTACATGCTGGTGATTCTTGCTCTCCCCAAGACGTTGTTGTTTGTCACCTTGTCCTGCCAGGTGATGTCCAAGATGTGAAGATGCTGCACTTCATATACTAGGACAAAACAGTGGAAAGATAACGTGGAAATAATTACCACCATTTTGTATCTTGGAGCAGTCGCTAAAGGCATAGGACTCAACATAACCTTAAACTGGATCCCATCCCATATTGGAATCCCATTAAATGAAAAAGCTGATGAAATTGCTAAATTGGCAACTCGTCATCCAGTGATACATAAAACAATTCAACCCAGCCTAGAGAACATGAAAAACATCATCACCAAAAAACTCTCACACCTCAACAAAGCCGACCTACACCAGAGAATAGCTGAAGGTTCACCATCTGCAACATGGTATCTTCAGGCAACCAAATTAGAAAGGTTAAATATCCCAAAAGGAATCCACATTGAAATAGCAGTTAGGTTATATAGACTACGTCTAGGTTACAAATGCAACTGGGAGATTGGTGAAACCCGACAGAGAGAGTGCATCTTCTGCCAAACTGTCACAGAAAAGCCATTACTTCACTATCTTCTGGAATGTGAAGCAACCAATGACCTTAGAAGAGCTTTAAGAGATCCGGAATCATGCAGTGGCCACCCTGAAGCCATCAACACAGCCACTCTCCTGGTCAACAAAGGTGTTCAGCAGCTGGACACCCTCATAAAGACTGTGAAGCAGTAACCTCCCCCGCGATAACAGCTTGATGGTTAAATGCAAACTCAGAACACTGAGAAACAAAAATTATACCACTTACGGGCTATTCATGCCCGTGCCACCTCTTGGGTGGCTTAACCTTCATCTATCAATCAATCTCCAGCAGAGTTCCACAGACCTTCGGTGCGAGTGGAAGTGAGTCAGTGAGCTCTCGAAATTGGAGGTTCTGAGAGCCTTGCTCAGTGGATTTGAGCAGCCATCACAGTCTACCATTGTCGCAGAGGAATAGGTTCTCCTGGGGCGTATGAAGTAGTCGAGTTTAGTGGGCAAAGAAGTGCCAAGTAATCGTGGCTATTAATCGGAAGCGCAAGGTGAGCGGCGATGCTGTTAAGGGCAAGTTTTGGCGCCCTGCGGGTCCCGCCCTGGGACGATGTGCAGTGCTGCTGCGACTGGGTCACATCTACTGAAGTTCTGGAGAGAAGACACCGCATCCGGATCCAAGAGGAAACATCTCGTTGAAGGAGCGAGTGTGGACAGTGACATGCTCAGTGACCACTGGTTGGACCAGTTTGGAAAACCTGAACCCAGGGAATTGGTACGGCGAAGACGCGATTTCTCCACGACACCTGAGGACCCGTGACACACAACCGGGACGCCGAGGAGCGACCTGGGAACCGTGTACCTTCTACCACCGGAGGACAAGCGTCGATGGACAGCAGTGATTAAGGTAGATCATTATCTCCCTCCCATTGTCCCTTGATGCCTAGGCTAGGTAAGCCTAGTACATGTCATTAGTGTATTTTCTCATTATGTTAGTATTAGAGTAGGCTGTAGGTCAGTACCGAGTCTTTCTTCGCTCTTCCGTGGCACAAAGCCGGATCGCCGGTAGCAGTTCTGCCCCGTGGTTCGACTTGAAGGGCTCCCAGGGCGATCAGTGGCCCCCCAGGTGTATGGGAGGAAAGAGCCGCGGCGGTGGTCAAGGTGTGGTCCTGATCTTAGGTACCGACACAGACCAGTAAGGCCCAACAAGCACCACCCCCTTGTAACAAAGTATACTCCACACAAGGAATGTGTAGCGGTTAAGGTGATATGACATCAACTGTCATCAACTGTCAACTGAGACAGTTGATGGGGAGCTTTCGGTTATTTGCAGTCAACCAAGAGAGTGGTTGAGTCAGCAAGGTAATCTTCGCTGATCTTCCTAGTGCTGTTGTTCTTCCTAGTGCTGCTGTTCTTCCTAGTGCTGCTGATCTTCCTAGTGCTGCTGATCTTCCTAGTACTGCTGATCTTCCTAGTGCTGCTGATCTTCCTAGTGCTGCTGATCTTCCTAGTGCTGCTGATCTTCCTAGTGCTGCTGATCTTCCTAGTGCTGCTGATCTTCCTAGTGCTGCTGATCTTCCTAGTGCTGCTGATCTTCCTAGTGCTGCTGATCTTCCTAGTGCTGCTGATATTCCTAGTGCTGCTGTTCTTCCTAGTGCTGCTGATCTTCCTAGTGCTGCTGATCTTCCTAGTGCTGCTGATCTTCCTAGTGCTGCTGATCTTCCTAGTGCTACTGATATTCCTAGTGCTGCTGTTCTTCCTAGTGCTGCTGATCTTCCTAGTGCTGCTGTTCTTCCTAGTGCTGCTGTTCTTCCTAGTGCGGCTGTTCTTCATTGTATTGTTGTTCTTCCTTGTAATGTTCTTATAATGTTCTTCTTCCTACTGATGGTCCTTACTTTGTGCTATGCTTCCTAGTGCAGTTCTTACCGATGCTGTTCTTCATAATAATATCCAGGTAACACCAGGTGTTCTTAGTGTTCATCATACAGTTGTCAATACGACAGCTTATCTTCAGTAATTGTTCACTGTTCATCTCTCCTTCAATACCCTGTTCCGCTTTAATGAGGCCAACTCATCCAGCGGCCAGAGGTGTTATGGGTAATGACTTGTGCTGGTTATTTTGTATTACTATGTATTAAGCCCCAATTACACAGGTACAGTAATTGGTTCACACAGGTACGGTAATTGGTTCACACAGGTACAGTAATTGGTTCACACAAGTACAGTAATTGGTTCACACAGGTACAGTAATTGGTTCACACAGGTACAGTAATTGGCTCACACAGGTACAACAATTGGTTCACACAGGTACGGTAATTGGTTCACACAGGTACAGTAATTGGCTCACACAGGTACAGCAATTGGTTCACACAGGTACAGTAATTGGCTCACACAGGTACAGTAATTGGTTCACACAGGTACAGTAATTGATTCACACAGGTACGGTAATTGGTTCACACAGGTACAGTAATTGGCTCACACAGGTACAGTAATTGGTTCACACAGGTACAGTAATTGATTCACACAGGTACGGTAATTGGTTCACACAGGTACAGTAATTGGTTCACATAGGTACAGTAATTGGTTCACACAGATAAAGTAATTGGCTCACACAGGTACAGTAATTGGCTCACAAAGGTACAGTAATTGGCTCACACAGGTACAGTAATTGGTTCACACAGGTACAGTAATAGGTTCACACAGGTACAGTAATTGGCTCACAAAGGTACAGTAATTGGCTCACCGAGGTACAGTAATTGGCTCACACAGGTACAGTAATTGGTTCACACAGGTACAGTAATTGGCTCACAAAGGTACAGTAATTGGCTCACAGAGGTACAGTAATTGGCTCACACAGGTACAGTAATTGGCTCACACAGGTACAGTAATTGGCTCACAAAGGTACAGTAATTGGCTCACACAGGTACAGTAATTGGCTCACACAGGTACAGTAATTGGCTCACACAGGTACAGTAATTGGCTCACAAAGGTACAGTAATTGACTCACAAAGGTACAGTAATTGGCTCACAAAGGTACAGTAATTGGTTCACAAATGTACAGTAATTGGCTCACAAAGGTACAGTAATTGGCTCACACAGGTACAGTAATTGGCTCACAAAGGTACAGTAATTGGCTCACAAAGGTACAGTAATTGGCTCACAAAGGTACAGTAATTGGCTCAGAAAGGTACAGTAATTGGCTCACAAAGGTACAGTAATTGGCTCACAAAGGTACAGTAATTGGCTCACAAAGGTACAGTAATTGGCTCAGAAAGGTACAGTAATTGGCTCACAAAGGTACAGTAATTGGCTCACAAAGGTACAGTAATTGGCTCACAAAGGTACAGTAATTACAACAGAGGAATAATTGCGTATAACAACATAACATTTCAACAATTGCAACAACAAAAATATGAAAACAATTCGTGCACAACAATTAAAACTAAAATGTCAGTTTTGGTGCACGTGAAATTTCGACCAATTAAATCTTAATTAAATAGTTCTTGCTAATTTCATAAAAATCTAATGTTTGCAGATGTTTCGAACAGTTTCGAACCTCAGTCTACCACAGAACAGGTTTCGAACCTAAGTCCACCAGAGACTCCCACACACATCCGGTCATTCCTTCAAACGTCCCCAAATGTTATGACGCTCTTCACGGTTCAAAAGATAATTCGCCTCTCAGTTAATTCAGTAACGATAAAGGAAAGACTTTCTTCTGGTCCGTTCAACTGAACTGACAACTGTGTTTGAGTCATTAACCTTTCACCAGGAGGTTGATTGGCTCACGTCTACCGCTGGTTCAGTGGTGCCTCTTCTTCTACTGCTTCCTTGGTGCCTCTTTCACCACTACGCCCGTGGTTCTTAGCCTGAGCAACTAGCCAGTTGTGTCTCCATCTTCAACCATGATGACACAACAATCACTCTCAAGCTTGTTATCACAGTTAACTACTTCTTTATCTTTATAAAGATAAAGAAGAGGTATACAGGGAAAAACATAAAACACGAGAGAGAGAGAAAGAGAGAGAGAGAGAGAGAGAGAGAGAGAGAGAGAGAGAGAGAGAGAGAGAGAGAGAGAGAGAGAGAGAGAGAGAGAGAGAGAGAGAGAGAGAGAGAGTAACAGGAGGGGAGGGAGAGTGAGACTCGGCCCCTATCGACAGACGACGCCGTTGTAGAGGTACGAACAGTCGTCGAGGTGGACCTCCAAGGCACCCACGCCTGTGTGAGCCACGAGACAGTTAGCTGAGACGGTGTTGTACATCATCACCTCCCCCGACCACCACGGGATCAGCGAGTCGTTCATAGCACCTGCACACACACACACACACGCACATCATTAGTATCATCACCATCAACATCTTTGTTGTAAACAACATCAATGTAAACTTCATTATTATTGTAATCATCACTAGTGTGGGAGACCTTTGGGGTTGATGACACTGTGAGGTGATGACTCTGTACTCATCTAATTAGTTTCACTTAATTGTGCTTGCGGGGCTTTACGGCTCTTTGGTCCCGCCTCTCAACTGTCAGTCAACCGGTGTACAGGTTCCTAAGCTTAGTGAGCTCTTTCATATCTACATTTGAAACTGTGTATGGAGTCAGCCTCCACCACATCACTGCCTAATGCATTTGTTAACTACTCTGACACTGAAAAAAGTCTAATTTCTTTATGGTTTAATTGGGTACTGAGTTTCCTGTGTCCCATTATGCGAGTATCACCACGCTAAATAATCTGGCCTTACCTACCTTGTCAATCCATATGAGGATTTTGTATGTGGTGATCAAGAGTCCCATAACTTCTGTTTTTCAGCGACGTCAGGTGCAATTCACCCAGCCTTTCCTCGTAACTCATACCTTTTAGTTCTGGGACTAGTCTAGTGGCATACCATTGAACTTTCTCCTGCTTCGTCTTGTAAACAAGGTATGGACTCCATTTTGGAGCAGCATATTCCAGAATTGGTCTGACATATGTGGCATACAAGGTTCTAAATGATTCCTTACTCAAATTTCTAAAAGCAGTTCTGATGTTAGCCAGCCTTGCATATGGCGCTGATGACATTCTTTTGGTGTGGGCTTTAGGAGACAAGTTCGGTGTGATATCAACTCCCAGGTCCTTCTCTCTGCCCGTTTCTTGGAGGACTTCGTCTCCCATTTGGTACCTTGTGTCTGGCCTCCTGCTCCCTCCACCTAGCTTCATTACTTTACCTTTACTTGACTTAAACTCTAGTCGCCATTTGTTGGACTATTCCTTCAGTCTGTACAGGTCATTCTGTAGCCTCTTGCTATCTTCCTCCGTTTTAATCCTCTCATAATTTTTGCATCATCAGCAAACATTAAGAGGAACGGGTTGTTACGGTGCCCTCTCCTATTTCTCCCGTATGCCTGCTTTAAGAGTCATATTAGCTTTCGTTACTGATTCTCTGAGATGCAAGGAATCTTTTGGTATATGTGGCGACCAGAGCAGCCACCTGATAAGGGAGAAATTTACATTTAAGTTCGTAAATAAGGGGAAAGTGGCGCCCTGATACAAACGAAATAGACCCTACCTGCAGGTCCGCCATTTTGTGGAGGACGCCAGCCGACTGCGGATTGGCTGACTTAGGTCACGGGCGACCAATCAGAGCCCGTCATGACGTCACCGAGTGCCCCTGGTGACGCCAGCTGTGTTTGCGTCAGAGTTGACTTGGCTGTGGAGGTAGGAGGATGCGCCTCGATCAGCTCTCGAGGATTTGAGGCTCTACAAGCCTTACTCAGTGGATTAAAGCTAACCTTCGCAGCCCACCATTGTTATTGGAGACCCTGTGCTTCCAGGAAGCAAGAAGAAACCAAGTTCATTGAGCAAAGAAGTGCCAAAACTCGGTCGGCGATGACGCTTGAGGGGTCTGGAAGGTGTGGCTAGCAGGCCTGGCTCTGACCGGGTCACGTTCACTGAGGATTTTGGAGGGACGACACCGTTCCTAGGGCAAGGAGCAACGCCTTGTGGAAGGAACGAGTGTGTGCTTACAGTGATTAGCTCAGTGCCCATTGGTGAACCAGGATTGGGATATCTGAAACTCTGTGAATGGTTCGGCGACGACGCGAAGGACTCACGACACCTGAGGACTTGTTGAACGTTCCTGGATCGTCACGGACCTACTCAGGAAGCGTGGGAACCTCACACCATCGAGGGACAGGCGTCGTGAGCCGGGAATGTAAAGGTAGATCAATTTCCCTTCCATTACCCCTTGTTTGTGTAGGCTAGATAGGCCACGATATTTGCCTATGTATGTTACAGTATAACATTGATACATTAGTAGTAGGATAGGCTGCAGGACAGCTTGTGTCCAGGACTGTGGAAGAGGACAGTGTGTGTGGACGACGGAGCAGTTGAAGAGGTGGTAGCCGACGTTGACGAAGCGGCCCCTCTGTGAGGGAGTGTGTGGCCCCTTTTAAATCTGCCCAGTTGAAGGAGTTGTTGGAGGTCGTGAAAGAAGAGTTACTGACGTCCTCCAGATTGTTTATTCTCATTTTCATTTCCTGTATTGATTGTAATTGTATATGTCACCATGTAGCTTATGTCAGTAAATTCACATATTCTATCATGGTGTTTAAGTGCGCCTCCATAATAATCTCTACGAGCATACACGAGGGATATCATAGTTCCACCTAGTGAACATCACGTTTTCTACAGAAGTTCTTAGTGGCTGGAGAATGGTAAAGCAGCACAGACTTATGTAAAAGTGTACCCTAGGCTATCTGTCCAGTATCAGAGCCGGAATGGTGGCAACACTTTGGCAACAATGTAGTGGCTGGAGAGAGGTAAAGCCACATAGACTTTTATGGAAGTGTACCTTGGGCTGACAGACCAGCGTCAAATCTGTAAGAGTAGCAACACTTTGGCAACAAGCAGCATAGAGTACACCCACTGAACTGCATTGCTGGGGTGCAGATATATATCGACCCAGCTGGCGACCTTGTTAAAAGAAGATAGAGAAGGCAGGCGGGAAAGGAATTCCTGCAACTTTTTGTCAGGCAGGCAAGACTCAGGGAAAGTTATTGTTAAAAGGTAAGCCTGGGTCTTCCTTCACTTCTCCACGGGTCTAGGCCGGAATTGCTATAGAAGTTTCCCCGTGGTTGACTGAAGGGCTCCCAGGGTGAATCAGTGGCACCTCCAGTGGTGGGGGCAAAGACCTGCAGTGGTGGGTATTACTGGTCCTCTCCTGTGGGACCAGGAGACTCCGGTGTGTCCCGAGAGTCGGAGGGGCTGAGTATTCTGCCTTCTGAGCCCCTAGCAGCCGATTGCTAGCGGAGCCCCGGCCCACCCCCCGTGACAGGGTCTATTCCCTCTGGACGCGATCGTTTACATATATTAGAAACAGGATAGGTCCAAAGACTGAGACCTGTGGGACACCATTACCGCCGTCTCACCACTCTGAGACCTCACCCCTCACAGTGACTCACTGTCGTCGGTTGCTTAGGTACTCCCTTATCCCCTGGAATACCTTCTCTTTTATTCCTGCCTGCATCTCCAACTTATGCACTAGTTTCTTACGGAGTACAGTGTCTAAGGCTTTCTGGAAATCCAAAAATATACAGTCTGCCCACCCTTCTCTTTCTTGCCTATTTTTTGTCGTCTGGTGATAGAATTCTATTAAACCTATGAGGCAAGATTTGTCATCCGTGAACCCATGCTGGTGATATGTTACAAAATTATTTCGCTCCTTATGTTATACTAATTTTTTTTCTAACAATCTTCTTCATCACCTTGCATGATAAGCAAGTTAGGAGCACTGGCCTATAGTGCCAGTGCTCCATTCCTTTCTCAGTGCCTCCTATCTGTCATCCTTTTAGTATATCGAGACAACATTTGCCGTCTTTCAAAATTTTGGCAGTTCTCCAGTTACCAGTGACTCGTTATACACCATTGAGAGGGATTAGCATAATGCTTCTGTTCCCTCTTTTAATATTCATGGTGAGATTCTGTTTGGGCCAACAGTCTTTGCCACATCGGATTTAAGCAAATATGCTTCCTTACGTCCCCACTGGTACTCTTCAACTCCTCCAGTGGTGCCTGGTTTGATTCCCTCTCGTAGTTCAAGAACTTTTCCTTGCTCTATTGTGAAGACCTCTTGGAATCTATTATTGAGTTCTTCATATACTCCCTTGTCATTTGTAGTAAACCTGTATGCCTCTATTCTCAGCTTCATTACCTCTATTCTCATCACTTCATTCATTATGCTTCACTGGTGTTTTCCTTTCCATGTGGCTGTGCAGCAATTTGGGTTGAGACTTTTCTTTATTTGCTATGCAATTTTCGTACTGTCTTTCTGCTTCTCTTGTCACCCTGAGGTACTCATTCCTGGTCCTCTGGTATCTTCCTCCGCTCTCTGGCGTCCTGTTATTTCTGCAGTTTCTCCATACCCTTGTGCTTAATTATTTTGCCAGCTTAAATCCCTGAATTAACCCTGAGTTCCTTGTCTGCTGCCTCCCTATACTTCTGGGTAATATAGTCCATCATGTCCTGGGCAGCCGTTTATTCTGAGCTCTGTTACCTACGGTATTTCAAGTAGGAATTGTCTTATCTCCCCATAGTTATGCTTTCGGTTGGTCATCCTTTTGTTGCCTGGTCTGCTCCTTGAGTACATTTTTTTTTTTTTGAGATATATACAAGAGTTGTTACATTCTTGTACAGCCACTAGTACGCGTAGCGTTTCGGGCAGGTCCCTGGAATACGATCCCCTGCCGCGAAGAATCGTTTTTTCATCCAAGTACACATTTTACTGTTGCGTTAAACAGAGGCTACAGTTAAGGAATTGCGCCCAGTAAATCCTCCCCGGCCAGGATACGAACCCATGACATAGCGCTCGCGGAACGCCAGGCGAGTGTCTTACCACTACACCACGGAGACCACATTAACCCTACTTCTACCAGATTTCGAACATCAACACACTGTGATCACTCATTTCCAATTGGGTCTCGAAGCTGATTTTCATTATGTCTGAATCGTTGAGAGCGAGTACCAGGTTAAGTTTAGTTAGTTCGTCGTTCCCTCTCATTCTTGTTTGTCTCCTGACATGCTGGCTTAAAACAATTCTTGCTGCCACGTCCAGTAGTTTAGCTCTCCATGGTTATGCACCCCAATGTGGTTCTTTGTTCTCCCAGTTTTCTTGCCATGATTGCAGTCTCCCACGATAAGCAGACATGATCGATTTCTAAAGGCGACAGAGGCTGCCCTCTAAATTATAGTAGTAACTGCCATGTTATTCCTGGTATACTCTTGCCTGGGTCTTCTGTCATTTAGTGGAGGAATATATATCACTACTACTACTACTACTACTACTACTACTACTACTACTACTACTACTATTAGTCCTCCCATCTTCACGGTGCCTGGAATGTAGTCTCTGAACCCCTCGCAGCCCGGAATAACCATATC
Source organism: Procambarus clarkii (assembly GCF_040958095.1). Lineage (NCBI taxonomy): Eukaryota > Metazoa > Arthropoda > Malacostraca > Decapoda > Cambaridae > Procambarus > Procambarus clarkii. The sequence goes on from NC_091171.1 coordinate 46,769,813, forward strand.
TTCGAAACTCCATTCCTTTCTCATTACTTGGCCTACTCCTCCTCCTCCTGCTCTTTCTTCTCTCTCTTTCCCCATTACAGTGTAGTCCTGGGCAAACATCGCATTTGTTATAATACCTGACAGTTTTGTTTCAATGAGTGCTATCTCATCTTGCGCTTTTTCCCCAAGTTCACCTGCTTTGCTTAGTGTGCTTTGTTTGGTGACTTACTGGTGCTGTGGTGACTTACTGGTGCTGTGGTGACTTACTGGTGCTGTGGTGACTTACTGGTGTTGTGGTGACTTACTGGTGCTGTGGTGACTTACTGGTGCCGTCGAGCCACACAAGGGTGCCCTCGTTAACAAGGTCAGTGGCTGCCAGCCAGATATGGTCGTATCCCATCTGCAGTTTTCGCTGGTAGAGGAACGACCAGTCCGCGCTCGTCTTGGGTAGCATCATCTGGCGGAGACGACCAGAATGAAATGACAAGATACTGAGGTCATTGAAACGGAATCGAACCCGCGCCTCTGGACTCTTGAAACCCCACCCAATGACATTTACATGTCATTGGGGTTCTCAATTGTGAACTGAGAGTCATGTATAAGGTTGTATATGTGTATTTATGGACATGTATGGCGCCGCTGGAGAGAGAGAGCTCTGGTGCCATTTATATTGCCACCTCTTTCTCTTCCCAGGTCAAGTGATCTGTTGTTGCCAGTCAGAGGTGATTCCCGGTACTTGGTTGGGTGTGGTCGTGATGCCAAGTGTGGTCGTGAAGCCTAGCTGTGGGAAGGAGACGAACCAAAGAAACTTACCCACTCCCATGTTTGAAGGTAAACTGATATTGATGCTAAATATATTATATTCCCAGACCTCACTCTTATCAATATCACCCAATCTCTTGTCTCCATTTACAGTTCCCATTCCCATTATAAGTCAAATTTACACGTTCGAATCTCAAGATTCCCACTGATTCCCCGCTGATTATACCACATATGGCGGCTTAAGCTACTATTACGATTAATTCTAGTTATTTACTGTGGTAATAAAGTGTAAAGCCTTATCTGATACTGTAGGTGTGGCCTGATTAGGCTGTGTGTGATGGTTCCTCCATCAGATTAGGGTGTGGCTACAAGTGTCGCAGGAGCCATGTAATGGCGGCCAGGCGTCTGTGTAGCAGTTAGGGGTAAGAGAGCGTCACAGATTATGTTGGCCGGCTCACCTTCTTATAACTCCAGATCACATATTACCTGCCAGAAGTAATGGAAATTAATAATGGCTCCATTAACATATAAAGTACACGTGTGACATGTAATATTTAGGTGTTGCTGAGTAAAACACTTACTGTTTGAGCTTGAAGCTCTCTCATCACCGGCAATTTTATAGATCAACATGAGGCTTTTATGAGTTTTATGAGGCTTTTTAAAAAGCCTCATAAAACTAAATCAAAACCAAGTCGGATACTCAGGTACTCCTGTTGTTGTAGAGGTTGCTGTGGCAATACACTAGGATAAAATAGTCTATTATGTGTGAAGCATGTCGCAAAATCTCCAAGAGCACATGTCTTGTGTCTCTGTTTACATTTTTTCTGTCTGTGTGAATGTGACTCGCAGCCTCCTTCCTGAGGTGGCGTTCCAATACTCTGTTGGTTCCTACTCTGTCTTAGGGACTAGGGAGTCAAGCTATATTATCTGGTGTATTTATTTATATTCAGTCCTTATGAATACTATTTTATTAAGTTTAAACACTAGTCTCTTGTTTAAAGGAATAATTAGTCTTATATTTACGTGTAGTGAATATAAGTCTTGTTGTGATGACGTCACGGAATCACTCATTTTCTATAAATTTTTAATGGGTAACTATAATATGTTAACATGTGTGTCGGATTTCCGACAATATGTACCTGGGCTCACCTGTAGGTACCTGGGCTCACCTGTAGGTACCTGGACTCACCTGTAGGTACCTGGGCTCACCTGTAGGTACCTGGGCTCACCTGTAGGTACCTGGGCTCACCTGTAGGTACCTGGGCTCACCTGTAGGTACCTGGGCTCACCTGTAGGTACCTGGGCTCACCTGTAGGTACCTGGGCTCACCTGTAGGTACCTGGGCTCACCTGTAGGTTATTGGTCTCACACCAGGTCTTGGCTTCCTGCCAGGTCATGCTGACCCCGCCGGCAGGGTACGACAGGGTCAGTTTGTTGCCGCTGACCATCGTGGTCTTGTGGAGACCTGTGGAAGAGGGGCGGTGCTTGTCACTGGTGATGGGGTGGTAATATGCACGTGGTGACGGAGGGCATATTTAACTTGTTTCAATAAAAATAAATGTATATTATTTATATTTGGGTATCAAAACCTTCACCAGCTGACGAATGAATAATGTGGTCAGTGTTAAGACACAGCTGCCTGTCTCACTTAGCATGGAGTAGTAGGCGGTGATGTTGGGGTTCTTGGTGAAGGTGGAGACGTCGGAGAAGATGGTGCAGGTGAGGCCTCCCCTGACCCCCGCCTCGATGTTATAGGCGGCACAGGTGAGGGCAGAACATGCTGCTCCACAGTGCACCCTCGAGGTCACCTGAGGGCACCAAGGGGTCAGGTCAAGGCCACGGGAGGGAGAGAGGGAGGGCACATGTGATCAAGCTAGCTGTTGACGTGAGGGAGAATGGAGGAGTTTGGAAGGAATCACATACCGTCAAGATCTGTTGCTGGATCCCTGAGAACTGGTAGTTAAATATGGGTTGGAAGTGGTGGGTTACGTGCGTGGCCACAGCCACGCCCACCATCACCACCGCCGCCACGCCCACCACACGACACAACCACCACACCTGCAAGGGACACACATGCATAAGACGATGGTGGTTCCTGAATAGTTATGAGTATGTGAACTCTGCTAGACTGGCCCAAACGTTTAAATAGATGTTTTATTAATTACTTTAAATACTTCCAGTGGTTCTGGTGCACAGCCTTCTCCTGGAGTGTTTTCCAGCACTCTCCTTGAGTATATTGTAACTTTACCCTGCCTCTAAATCTCACCCGCCACCCAGCAAAGATTAATGAAGCGAGCCCAAAGGGTCTGACCTTCAACTATGGGCAATGATACAGAAACATTCTAATTCATTAAATTTCATCTGTTTCATATCTCTTATCTGTCGTATATGTGTGTGGCTCAGCTGTCTCTAATTATGTCATCAGTTTCATATATATGTCTCGTCTATCTCCTGTGTCTCATCTGTATCATATTTCTCTCATTTATTTCATGTCTCATGTCAGTATCTGAAGCAACCGTCCATATTCTTTAATTACATAAATATAAATGCGGAAAAACCACATGTGAAAAATAGAGAATGCTTAACGCGGTTTTGGCTTAATTCGCCTTCATCAGAGCAAAGTAGAATGAAGATCTTCATTCTACCCGGTCAACGCTAACGTCGACCGGGCTCTCAGTCACAGCTCAGGATGGAAGCAAGTCGATGAAGTAAGACAGGTCCTAGTCATCAATGGCTTCTCTAACGGTTATGTTGAAGACGTCATAAAAAGAAAGGTGAAACGCCACACAACCTCTGAAGAGTCAACTAACACAACACCTGTACCCCCTATTAGACTGTTTTACAGGAACTTCTTCTCGACGGCTCATAAAAAGGAGGAAAGGGTCCTGAAAGATATTATTAATAAGAACGTTATCCCCACAGACACCAATCAGAAGATACAATTAACAATTTACTACAAAAACAAAAAACGGCCAACCTACTCATGAAAAACTCTCCAGACACCAAGCAGAACGCCTTGAAGGAAACCAACGTCGTCTATGCCTTCACATGCCCACTTGGGGACTGTAAGCCCCAAAGAACTCAGTATATAGGCAAGACAACAACGTCTCTTTCTAGGCGATTAACAATGCACAAACAACAGGGCTCCATCAAGGAACATATAATCTCTTCCCACAACCAGACCATCACCAGAGAAATCTTAACAAACAACACAGAAATCATCGATAGATACAGCGATAGCAGGAGACTCGACATAAGCGAGGTACTACACATCAAAAAGTCAACTCCGGCAATCATATATATATATATATATATATATATATATATATATATATATATATATATATATATATATATATATATATATATATATATATATATATATATATATATATGACCGATTATATGCCTATTTAGTTGCAACATGAGTATTGTTCCATCGTTACTATGCCAACTAGTGCCCGTACCTCTAGTAGGACTTGACATGCTGCTGGACATTCTTGGTTTACCTGTTGCACTGTGTTAGAAACTTCCCGTGTACCTAAGTCCAACTTGGGTATCTGATGTATAACCAAGACCCATCAGTTGATCAACCCATCAACCATTAGGGACATTCACTATGGGTGTGTACTCTATACGGGGTGTACTAGGCTCTATTGTGTGGGGTTGTGTAGAGCTTTCAGTCTTGACGTGTTTCATTCACGTCCACCGTCAGGTAAACAGCTTCTGAAACAACGTAAACAAACCATCCCTCCTAACCGAGGTTTAACCATTCCTAAAACCCACAATACATAATTAGCAATACAATATATATTTGAGAAAATAATAATTCAACTATACAAGAAAAGCTGACACGGTTGCCTCAGTGTAAAGGCCTCACCTCCAACATAATTTGGAATATGTAGGTGTGAGGATGAGAGGAGTGGTAGAGAAGAGAGGGGTAGAGAAGAGAGGAGTAGAGAGGAGTAGAGAAGAGAGGGGTAGAGAAGAGAGGTAGAGGAGATCTGGACCCGGGGCTCCAGAGTGAGAGTGTGAGGTCTTTCCAGGCGCCAGTAAGTGGGGCTTTGGGTTCAGGACGTGGTAAGTTCTCCCGAGACCTCTCGCTAAGCTGCCTTCATGTTGGACGTGAGTCTCTGTGAGTACGGTAGTGTGAGCAGTGAGTGTACGATGGTACAAACCGGTGTCAGTCCCATCGTGGTGGTTTGTAGTGGTGGATGTTCCTGGCAAGGTTAGCAGGGAGTTAGGGTGTGGAAATATTATCCTCACATTATACAGCACCATTCCTGGTTCCATTCATCTAATATTAATAAACGTCGTAATGTTCCCCAATAGTTCCATAACAGGCATCAGAGCACCGCTAACGCGAGAAAAACTATTTATTTCATAAATTTTGCTGCACAAGTTAAGGTGGAAATCCTGAAAGCTCAAGACACTCCACAGAAGCTGTGGAGTGTCCTGATGCTTCGAGACAGACAAGCAGGAAGACACTGAAACACCGTGATGAGACATGTGTCCGAGGTGTTAGTGGAAGGCCACCAGCATGTATCGGACACATCTGAGTGAGAGTGGTTGGACACACATGTACGAGAGTATCAACGTGGACCAAATGGTCTTACTGGGGGTTCTGTTGGTCTTGTGTGGAAACAGTAGCCTTGAATTCCTTATCTTTACTTACCATTGTTTTTGGCAGCCGCTGATCCGTACACCCGCTGATCCGAACACCCGCTGATCCGTACAACAGTAATGCTGTACACTTTCAACTGATTTTGCTAGAGAAAAGCGTTACCTGCGACAAGTGTTCGCACGTTAGATGTTCTGAGGACAGGTGTGGCCGGGAGAGGACAGGTGTGACCAGGTGAGAGACGCAGGCAGTCTAGACACCTCGTGCTGAGTGACGGGTCACTGTTGAAGGTCTTCCCTTATATATCCTTGTAATTAAGGTCACCCCCCTACCCCCCCCCCCCCCCCCCCACACACCTGTGACGCACCACCACCCTTGTCGTCATTGCCTCAGCAACAACTTTATACACATACCTCACCTAACCTAACCTAGCCTAACTTAACCTGACCTAACCTAACTACACCGCCAGCACCATCCCCTTCCCATAATTTCTTTCCCCCTATCCCAGACCTCCACGAACTACCCCCAATCCCCCCCCCCGGGCCCTTCCTTCACCCCCTCCTCCCCCTCCCATCACCCCCCCCCTAACCAATCCCCACAATTTCCCTCCCACTCTCACCACCACAAGACAAGTCACACACCAAAAGGAGAATCATTTACTATTTACAATTTATATGTTTACATCTTTTGTGTTACTTCGCTCGCCCCAGATGTCAGAAAATTCTTAACATTAAACACTCTCTCTCTCTCTTTGGAGTGTGTCGTGATATGAATACATTAAATTATTTTATAAGTGTATGTGGACTCCTTCCAAGCGTGGGCCGGTATCGTTGGAACCATTATATATATATATATATATATATATATATATATATATATATATATATATATATATATATATATATATATATATATATATATATATATATATTGGTAGAATACTGGCAGCAGGTTTTCTTTTATATATGTGTCACTGAATATAGACAGCATATTCTGTATTAACTATTTTCTGGTTTAGGGGCTTCTATCCCTCTAACTAGTGTTCTTGCATCAGGGTTTAGTTGGAAGAAGAGTTCTCAAAAAGTCATGTTCGGTCGAGGTGATGGGAAAGAAAGAAATAACTGTAGAATGTATTACACTTATTACTTACACAACGTTTCGAACCTATATGGCTCATTCTCAAGTGATGTTACAGTTTGAAATGTCCATGTAGCATGGGCTATGGTGAGCCCGCAAGATGTTACAGAACAGGACATTAAATATATACTATTAGTGGGTCAGGTGAATACATATGGATCAAACAATAGGGTCAGGTGTAGAGAAATGGATCGAACAATGGGGTATACATTAGGGTATAGAATAAGGCATAAAGGAGAAAAGATTAGAATAAGGATAAATAGGGTACGAAACACATACAAAGATTAATTTGGTGTAGTGGGAGTTGTTAGTCGAGCAGTGTCTTCTATGTTGGCATCTTCACGTTCTGGTCTTGTTCCTACTCTCATGGTGGGTAGAGTGAACAGTTCCGTAATTTGAGTGTTTATGGTAGGTTGTTCTATTTTTATGTGGATTACTTGAAGATTTTTTAATCTATTTACATCTTGGACAAAATAGACAAAACCCAACTCTCCAGACACCAAACAGAACGTCTTGTAAGAAGCTAACGTCGTCTATGCCTTCATATGCCTACTTAGGGACTGTCAGTCACAAAGATCTCAGTATATAGGCAAGACAACAACGTCTCTTTCCAGGCGATTAACAATGCACAAACAACAGGGCTTCATCAAGGAACATATAACCTTTTTTCACAACCAGGCCATCACCAGAGAAATCTTAACAAACAACACAGAAATCATCGATAAATACAGCGATAGCAGGAGACTCGACATCAGCGAGGCACTACACATCAAAAAGTCAACATCAGCAATGAACATCCAATTAATGCACAACTATATTCTACCCACTTCAAGACCCCGAACCATCATAGAAGCAACAAGAGAAAGTATGGGCCAATAGGCCTTCTGCAGTTACTTTCATTCTTATGTTTTCATACCCATTGATTCGTGTTCTGGCATAGTTCTATCACCTCACCCAAAGCGAGTATAAGTATGATGTATTTTATGTGCAAACTAAGTCTTTGAAAATGTAAGAAGCATTACGAAACTCGTTCAGGCGTCAGACCAAAAATAAAGAATGAATTTTGGAGAGTTCATTTTTCAATTACCCTCGACAGTGAAGAAAAACGTAAGAAATATTGAGAAAATTCGTGTTAGAATTATTAATCTTACCCTTTCGGTCATATTCAACAACATATATATATATATATATATATATATATATATATATATATATATATATATATATATATATATATATATATATATATATATATATATATATATATATATATATATACAAGAGTTCTTACATCCTTGTACAGCCACCAGTACGCATAGTGTTTCGGGCAGGTCCTTAATCCTAATAATCCGCGGAATACGACCCGCCAAATCGATTAACAACCAGGTACCCATTTTACTGTTGGGTAAACAGAGGCTACAGTTGAGGATTGACGCATAGTAAATCCTCCCCGGCCAGGATACGAACCCTGGACAAAGCGCTCGCGGAACGCCAAGTGAGTATCTGCAATAATTATTATTGCACTGCACCACGGGGCCGGAGATTGCATTTATGTTATTGTACATCTGGCACTGCCTGCCTGCCAGCCGTAAATCTGCCACTGATTGATCTACATCACCCAATAATCACACACTGGGTAAACTGATAGTTCCAGTTTTATGACATTAAAGAAATTTGCAAGGTTTTTGTAAGGGATATGAAACAGACTAATATTATTATTATTATTATTATTATTATTATTATTATTATTATTATTATTATTATTATTAGTGGTTGTACCCGGCCACGCGTTGCTGTGGCTTAGCAACGCGTGCGTGTTGCTGAGCCACAGCAACCCTCCCCCTGTCCCTCTGTCCTCCCCACCATTCCCCACTCCCCCGTCTACTCGTCCTCCGCATGTCCTTCCCACCGTCCCCTACGCCACTGTCCCCTTCTCCTCCCCACCATTCCCCCCCTTACCCCGTCCATTCACCTGCCTCACCATGCCACACTCCCCCATCCCCTCGTCCTCTCCACCATTACCCCCCTTCGCTTTCCTCTCGTCCTCCCTACCATCCCTTACTTCTTTGTTCCCTAGTCATCCCCATCATTCTCCACTCCCCCGTCCCCTCGTCCCCAACATCCCCCACTCCCCTGTCCTCCACCATTACCCCCACCCCCATCCCCTCGTCCTCCCCACATCCCCCACTCTCGTCCTCCCCACCATTCCCCACTCCCTCTTCCGGTGGGTTCCCAAATGATCTGGGGCCAGATTCACGAAGCAGTTACGCAAGTACTTACGAACGTGTACATCTTTCCTCGATCTTTGACAGCTTTGGTTAATTTATTAAACAGTTTACAAGCATAAAAACTTCCCAATCAACTCTTGTTATTGTTATAAACAGCCTCCTCATGCTTCGTAGCTCATTAACCGTTTAATTATTGTAAACAAAGCCGCCAAAGATTGCGGAAAGATGTCCACGTTCGTAAGTACTTGCGTAACTGCTCCGTGAATCTGGCCCCTGGTGTTTACATCACTGAAAAATAAGTAGAACAGTTAAAAAACGAAATGAAAAACAGAAAATAATATAAATAATAAACTATACACACGAAATGAACGGTATGGTAAACAACAGCACAATTCCAATGCAAACTCACACAAAATAATTAAATTCAAATTAAAATAAATCGAAATCTATGAAAATTAAATTTTTCAATGCAATCGGAAACATTGAAATGGAATCTTAACATATTTAGTATAGCGTGTGTTGATATTACGTGCAACAGATGGCGCTGTTTTTCAAAAGAAGCATGTTTTTACCTGTCACAGGTGTGGCATCTATATAGTAGGTATATAAAAACACGCGTGTATTTGAATGGAACGTTGTGTCAATATTTATAAGCAATCAGTGAAGAACATTCGAAGATTATAGTGTGTGTTGCTCCTACGTCCAACAGATGGCGCTGTTTAAAAAAAAAACATTTTTTTTCCTCTTACAGATGAGGTATGTATATAGTAGATATAAAAAAGACGTGCTTGTTCGAATGCAAAGTTGTGTAAAAATGTCAAAGCAATCGATAAAGAGGTTTCGTAGATTTCCCTCACATGAAAAACATAGTTTTTCAAAAATGCAGGTTTTCCCCACGTCAAAGACGTGACATTCATATAGTATGTATATAAAAACCCGCTCGGATGCGAATGGAACGTTGTGTCAAAATTTCAAAGCAATCGGTGAAGAACTTTCGGAGATTAGCGAATTTGAACAAACGAACATTTACATTTTTATTTATATAAATTATTATTATTATTATTATTATTATTATTATTATTATAATTATTATTGCACAATAAAATCCCGCTAACGTGATACAGCAATAAGCATTGATGAGCATTTCATAGAGCATTTGACGAGAAGCGTTGGAGGAGAACCACAGGACCATTTACTTGTGTAAAGGAGGAAATGTATATGTTTATCTCTCAGAATGTTTGGTAATATGTTTATTGTTTGTGATGTGTGTCTATGTATGTATTAACACGATGTACTGAACGGGGTGAGAATAGCTTGAGCTACTTCATCCCTTTGTGTGTATTTTACCTCAATAAACTTATTCCAATTTCAGTTTCAATTTCAACTGGACCATTGGCCAGTAGAGTGCGTGAGGTCAATGCTTAAAACCCTGATTGGGCTTCAGTTGTAAGCCTCCGGAATCCTAGAGGATTCGGTGGAATCCCAGGTGGCATTGGTTTTGACCTTGTCGTGGTTCACCGCGCAAGCTTGGGAGTCCTAAATGAGCGGGTTCGCATCACACCAGAAAACTCTTGACCCCTGAAGGATTGTGACCCCGGTCAGCCAGGGCCTCCTTGTCAAGTACTGGAACCACTCAGCCACTGACTGTACAAAAGCACTGGGAAGTCGTTAGACTTATAACCCCAACACCTGACACTCGTGACTTTATTGGTCACCAATAGTAGGCATCCATCAGTCTCAGGAGACTATGGAGTTGCGCTCTGGTTGTCGGTCTGGAGTAGCCTCTTCAGGGAGCAAAGCCAGGGTAGGTTGATACGGGGGAGAAGCTGTTACCCAGGCAGCAGATCCCCCCTCTCCATGGCGCCGAAAGTCTCCAATGGAAAGGCAAACGCCAATACGATTGGTTCCAGCGCCGTCGCAGGAACTGTGAGCTCCGGAATTGACCTCGAAGTTGGTGAAAGAAGGCACAGGGACTCCAGACCCGGAGACCGCCGTGGTCGGGGCCGGAGAAGAACCACCCCAGCAAGGGCAAGAACAACCCCAGCCTCCTGAAGCAGAGCCTGGGGGGCCGCACGAGCCCCAGGAGGTGGACGGCCCGGTCCCGCACCTACGAGTTCCCAGACAGAGATCGTCACAGCTCTCTTTCACCCGAGGCCCGCTTCCTCCATGACCCAGCAGAAGGATGAGTAATAATTAGTAATTACAAGTTATTATTATTACAATTATTATTATAATATAATAATAATACCTATTATTATAATATAACTAATTAATAATTTATTGGTCACCAATATATATATATATATATATATATATATATATATATATATATATATATATATATATATATATATATATATATATATATATATATATATATTTTTTTTTTATAATGGAAGGGAGTACCACCTCTAGCTGGAAGAAGGGGGACCCATAGCCTCGGAGGAAACCACGCATAACGCATTAGAGGGAATGTTTAGATCCCCTCCAATACAGTTTCTGTGTGCTTTTCTCCTACCACCCCCTTCCTTTTTTATTTTTGTGCTTTATTACGCATTTGACGGCTACAAGATATACATGGGTTGATACAAAAATAATAATGCAAAAAGGTGCTTAAAGGTTATGGATTTCTTGAAAAACACAACAATGGGAAACATTGATGAATGTCACAGACGGGTTCGATCATTGTTGCAAGTCAAACACTTCTTCGAATTCCTCTGAAGTTGGACTAGTGCCCAAGACGCAACAGGCATTTCCCCTCTGAATCGCAACACTGAGGCGCTGGAACAAGAAACTTTTTGCTCTCTGGTCTTTTGTAGCGCTGATCAATTTGTCCCCCAATTCCTTCAGGAACTTCAATGCACATTTTCCCCACGAACCGAGGGTCTCCGAGCCGATCGGAACAAAGCTGTAGCAGTGTGCTAGACCTCTGTATTTAATAATTTTCTGCGATTCCCTGAAAGAAGATATATATATATATATATATATATATATTTCATTGAATATGACCGCATATTCTGTATTTATTATTTTCTGGTTTAGGGCTTCTATCCCTCTAACTATTTTCTTAGCATCAGGGCTTAATTGAAATAGGAGTTCTCCAAAACTCATTTTCGTACTTTTAAGGTGAAGAAAAGAAGTGATTTACTATAGAGTGTATTACACTTATTTGTATAATTTGCACGACGTTTCGAACCTCCATGGTTCATTCTCAAGTGAACAGATCTTACAATACTAGTTGATTTTATACCCGCATTAGGTCAGGTGATAATACAATGAAGGTGAAAACATGGGGGGGATACATAAGGGATAAACATAGGGGCTGTAGAAGGCTTATTGGCCCATACGAGGCATCTCCTATCTAAACACAAAGATTAATCCAGTGTAATTGGCCTGTTATGTTGGACATTGTCTTCTGTGTTGGCATCGATATGTTCTTGTCTTATCACTCTACCCACCATGAGAGTAAGGACAAGACAAGAACATATCGATGCCAACACAGAAGACAATGTCCAACATAACAGGCCAATTACACTGGATTAATCTTTGTGTTTAGATAGGAGATGCCTCGTATGGGCCAATAAGCCTTCTGCAGCCCCTATGTTTATCCCTTATGTATCCCCCCATGTTTTCACCTTCATTGTATTATCACCTGACCTAATGCGGGTATAAAATCAACTAGTATTGTAAGATCTGTTCACTTGAGAATGAACCATGGAGGTTCGAAACGTCGTGCAAATTATACAAATAAGTGTAATACACTCTATAGTAAATCACTTCTTTTCTTCACCTTAAAAGTACGAAAATGAGTTTTGGAGAACTCCTATTTCAATTAAGCCCTGATGCTAAGAAAATAGTTAGAGGGATAGAAGCCCTAAACCAGAAAATAATAAATACAGAATATGCGGTCATATTCAATGAAACATGTTTGAAAGAAAACCTGCTGCCAGTATACACCAATATATATATATATATATATATATATATATATATATATATATATATATATATATATATATATATATATATATATATATATATATATATATATATATTCTTGGGAATATATATATATTCCCAAGATGTGTAGATGGTATAAGAGATACTATGTAGATAGTATGAGATAAAGAAAACAAAAGGTGTGAAAGAAACGAGTGATGAACGCACAAAAGTCAAAAAGAATCAAAGAAAGAGAGATGGAGGTGATAAATCAGGATATTGGGAAATACTGGCAGATAAATCCCATCTAGCAACCAATACACGGATCAAGAGAGGAAGTCAACCAAGCGCACGTAAATACTGGGGAGGAGGGGGGGTGAGGGAGGTGTGAGAGAGAGGTGAGAGAGAGGTGAGAGGTCTGGGAGAGTTGGAGAGATGATTCTCTACAGCATCTGCCCTCTGTAGGTCTCTAAAGCATCTGCCCTCTGTAGGCCCTCTACAGCATCTGCCCTCTGTAGGTCTCTACAGCATCTGCCCTCTGTAGGTCTCTACAGCATCTGCCCTCTGTAGGCCCTCTACAGCATCTGCCCTCTGTAGGTCTCTACAGCATCGTGGTCCTCTGGGTGTGTGGCTGGCCTAGAGGCCTGACTTAACAATCACAACAAACACAGGAAAAAACATGCCCAACCGACCAATTGCCGCGAGAATTTAAAGGAAGATAGTTGGCCAATCATATTGCATACGAGAACAATTATTGGCCAATATGGAGACGACCCTCCCCCGCCAAGTGAAACAACTGACCAATCAGAGTGAAGAACTAAATGCTACGAAAGTTTCGATTCAGGGATCCAAAATTCCAATAAAATTTAACGCTTCGAGACCTTAACAAAATATAACGCATGTTGAGACGTTTAACGTAAATATATCAGACAACCTCGAGCAAGTGGGAATCCTCCCTCCAACCCCAACCCCCCATCTCTCCTCCCCCTACCCCCTGGCACACCCTGACAATCTCCTACACCTCAATATCCCCCCATATCCACACAATCACCTACCCCCCAACACACGCCATCCTGACCATCTTCTAACCTTCTAACACTCCACCTCAAGCTTCCCCTCCCCCCACCTTTTCTCCTCCAGACTCCCACATCTCTGGAAAATGAGAAGGTAGTCTCAGTCTTCAAGAAAGAGAGACAGGAGCCTCTAAGCTCCAGACCAGAGCGAGTGAGAAGTATCCCGTGTCGGGTGCCGGAGGAAGTAATCAGGTTGAGAATAACGGAGCACCTGGAGGCTCTGAACTTTGAACACAAAGGGACAGAGTAAGAAGGAGAGAGAGTCACACATGACAAGCCTGAGCGCGTTCTGTGACAAGGTTACTAAATCAAGACAGGAAAATGAAGCCTAGACGATATTTTCCTAAATCGTCGAAAGGCATTTGATACAGTTCCTCAAGACGGGTGTGCAAGATGGTGGAGCAAGCAAGGATAATTGGGAAGACATTCAACTGGATAAGGGAGTACCTGAAGGACATTCAAAGAGGCACAAGGACAAGTTCTCGATCTGAAGGAATGTGACAAGTCTGGGGGTCCGTCTGGACGCCTACACGTCGATGTCTCCAGACGTCTGAAGGCAAGTGAGGGAGAGTAAACACCGAGGAGATCAGACCACACACTAGAAGGTGAAGGGACGACGATGTTTCGGTCCTGGACCATTCTCAAGTCGATTGTCTTGATCGATTCTCACAATCGACTTGAGAATGGTCCAGGACGGACCGAAACGTCGTCGTCCCTTCACCTTCTAGTATGTGGTCTGGTCAACATACTTCAGCCACGTTATTGTGACTCATCGCCTACAACACGGAGGAGGACTGTAAAAAGTAACTTGGAAGACCTTGACAGACTGCGAGAGGTGGACAGACTAAGGTTTGTTAGATTTAAACCCCTAAAAGTATAAGGTAATGACTTTGGGGAAGGGAGAATGACCAGGAGTCTACACCATAAGATAGAGGCTACTACAGGAATCCGAAGAAAACAAATTGGGAATGGATATAATTCCAAGCCTAACACTAGCAGTACACACAAACATTGCCAACATATGAGAAGTTGGCAAACATTAGAACGTCAATTTAACACCCAAATATGGACTCTTTCAAAGCAATCTATTTAGTTTATGTTAAACCGATACTAGAATATGCAGCACCGTGTGAAGCATAAAACCAGGAATATAAGACTACAGAGGTTAGCAGCAAAATTAATGGTAGAACTAAGAGAGTTGAGCTAAGAGGATATGATCACAACATGCAAAATACTGAGTGGAATACAGAAAGTGGACAAGGGAAAACCTCTCTTAAATTGAGAGCAATTAAGACGATAGTACATAAGTGGACGCTGAAAACGAAGGGGAAGGTAAGGTAAGGTAGGGAAACGCAATTTTTTCACCCAAAAAACTCTCTCCAAGGGCAACCTCCCACCTCTCACCCCGATCATCACCTCCACTACACGCCTGGGGGGAGGCGTGAGTGAGATGAGAAGGAAGAGGTGAGGCTGAGAGGAGAGTCTAGGGTGATGGGTAAGGATAGAGCGTGAATAAGGGAAGAGGCTTAGAGAGACGCGCGGGGGGTGGGAAGGAGGTGAAGGGAGACCTCCTACATAAGTCAAGCTTCTCTTCGTGACAGGGGGGGGGGTGGGGTAAGGGAAGGGGTAGGCGAGTGTTGGGGTGAGAGAAGAGGAACGGGAAATGGAGGGCAAGGGAAGGGGGGGAAGGGGGGGAAGAATGGGCAAGCCGGAAAACACAATTGGGAGTGGTTGTGGACATGAAGGAAGCTGTTGTGGAAACTTAGAACCAGAGTTTTAAGTGCCCGAGGCTCGGGGCAGGCCAGAGGCGTCCACGAAGATGAGGTGAAGCCGTAAGTAAAGATGCTGGCTCACAGCTGAAGAGAGAGAGAGAGAGACAGAGACAGAGAGAGAGACAGAGACAGAGACAGAGACGGAGAGAGAGACAGAGACAGAGACAGCGACAGAGAGAGACAGAGACAGAGACAGAGACGGAGAGAGACAGAGACAGAGACAGAGAGAGAGAGAGAGAGAGAGAGAGAGAGAGAGAGAGAGAGAGAGAGAGAGACAGACAGACAGACAGACAGACAGACAGACAGACAGACAGACAGACAGACAGACAGACAGACAGACAGACAGAGAGACAGACAGACAGACAGACAGACAGACAGACAGACAGACAGACAGACAGACAGACAGACAGACAGACAGACAGACAGACAGACAGACAGACAGACAGACAGAGAGAGAGAGAGAGAGAGAGAAGCCCATAATACATTCTGAGATTATCTGCTGGAAAAGAAAAAATCCCAACATCTATCTTCTACTCCTATAACAAACCCTCTTAGGATAAATAGAGAGATGAGAGTAGAGCAGCCAAAGGCTCTCTCCCCACCCCACTCATCGCCTCTCACTACACAACAGTTGCGGGGAATAATACCTTTATGCGTTGACACAAAACACAGCGAGGAAACCTTTTGTGGCGTTGAATGCTGATTGTTGATTCACTGACTTTTATTAATTAATGTTCTGGTATTTTACGTATATATAATTGATTTCAACATATATTTATTATCAATTACAGTAATTGACACTGGGGGAGTTGCCAGCATGCACTCTGCAACACTGTACAGGTGTCAGCAAGCACTCTACAACACTGTAGAGTTAACAAAGTGGCACCATTAGAGACTAGACCAGAACACAGAGCGGCCTCATCAACTATATATGTACTGAAGAGCCGCCACTTCGGTGGTAACAAATGTCTCCTTTAATGTCGAAATATCTAACGAGAACAGCAGCAAATTTAACTGCCAAGAGTCGTGTTTAATTGAGAATAATTACAACTTAACGCAATATACCGCACTCTGAGGGCTTGTATCTGAAGGCGTGGCGAGGAAGAGTAATTTATTGTCATACTGGAAGGGTAGGGGGGCTACCCGGCGGTGCCCGGGGTTACTGAGGCCCCCTGGGTTGACCCCCTGGTACTAGGAGGTCGGTGCAATGGGTCGTTGGTGCAGTGGTTGGTGCAGCTAAATGGGGGATCGAATGCAATGGCACTGATCTTCTACCTTCCCTTTTTTAATAGGATCAGTGGGAGCGAATCCGACCCGGTTGTGTTGGGCACCTACCCTGGAGCAATCACCGTGCAAGGATGGATAAGGGTAGCCCCGGGGCGTCTGGGCCCCCAATTTTCGCCAGACATGAAGATATTATATTTTATGTTGATTGGTTTTGGCAGTGATAGAGCGGGGAGAGGGAAGAGGTGTGTTAAAGGGATGAGATGTACTTTTACGGTGGTCTAGTGGTAGATTACGCGACTTGGCAGTGCCGAGGTCGTAAGTTCGAGCCCACCCCACAGCCCTAGTGGATTTTCTCATCATCATCATTATTATTATTATTAATATTAGTATTATTACTTAATAAAAATATTATTATTATTGGAAATCATCAGAGCAATCCGGAGATTCGAACCAACATTCTGGGGTCACTCCAGCCGCGTACACCTTAACCCACTGAGCCACGACATGCTATAAGTAATTTAACATAAGATCCCACAAATCCCCCCTCCCCCTCCTCCCCCCTTCCCCCCCTTCCCCCCTCCCCCCCCCCCCCCTCCCTTAGGTAGGGGTCTTCACTCACCCATCTGATACCAAATCAACCTTTCACAAATTCTCCGCGCATGCGCTCTGGTCCAGTGGGGGTTTAGGCTCGCGGTGGGAATGATCCGGAACGCTGGTTCGATCCCCGGATTGCTTCGTGGATTTTTTTTTTACATGATATATATATCACGTGATTGTGATTGGCTAGTGAGGATTGTCATCATTAATTATTTTATAGGTGAATAATGAGGGTCCAACACTAAGGAATAACAGAACCAAATCAACAGGACAAGATGAACGGAACCAGGAAATAATGGACCAAAAAAAAACAGGACCGGGCAAACAGGACCGGATAGACAGGACCGGACAGACAGGAGCCAGGACTGGTCAAGGTGTGGGGGGGGAGGGGAGGGACAGGATGGGGATAGGCACAAGAGAGTTGACCTTCTATGGACCCTTATCCAAGTCTCTTTAAGTCGTCCTCTCTTTATCCTTTCTCTCTCTCTCATGTTCCTCACTTCGTCTGCCTTCTTTCCTCTTCCTTTTTCCCTCCTCCTCCTCTCTCCCTCCTCCCTTCATTTTCCCTCTCTTTCCCTCTTCCTCGTCTTTCTTGCCTTTTCTCTACTTCTTTTTATCCTTTCTATTTGCTTCTCTTTTTTAATCTTGGCGATTTGATTCCATTTCCTCCAATTTCATACTTTATTCTCTGTCTTTTCATTCCCCCTTTTTCTTTTCTCCTTCTTATTCTTCCTCTTTCTCTCTCTTCTTTCTTCCCCCTGTTCCTTCTTCTTTTCGTAAATGGTCATTAGGAAAACCATTACATATTTTGCATATAATTTAGGAATCATTTGACAGGTATTTGACGTTTAAGGAAAGCAAGATGCAGCTCCTGCACTGCGTAAGACAGGGAATGCAAATGGGAAATAATATGCAAAACGCAGTCAAATCACACTATATAGAACGGAAATGCATTAAAAAAGAATTTATGAGTAATCATGTCGGAAGATTTTTTTTTTTTTTTGCTCTTAGAGAACACAACCAAGTAGCTGTCACAGCTGCAGGAAAATATGGCAGGTTGGATAACAAGACTTTTCACATACGAGATATCATACCAGTGATATCACTAGCAGCCCCATTCAAAGTTGGAGATTTTGTTGACGTATTGAATGTGCCAAGATCTTTTACTGCTAGAATTCTATTCCATAAAGTCTCTAAATTATTGGCACCGCTCAAAATTGTTAAATCTGTATTTTCTAGAGCGCAGGCGGGAGACATATATATATAATAAATTAATAAATATTAGAGGTGGCCTGGTTCCAAATCTGCACATGGAAATAACTTTACATGAATACCAGGAAGCACTGGCAAGATGTGCAACATAGCCCCTATTCTTTACGGGCTCACCATAGTCCGTGCTACATGGACTATGGTGGATGGAGGAGACCCATGCTCAGCTCTAGGGGACCTCATGCCCAGCTCTAGGGGACCTCATGCCCAGCTCTAGAGGACCTCATGCCCAGCTCTAGGGGGACCTCATGCCCAGCTCTAGGGGACCTCATGCCCAGCTCTAGAGGACCTCATCCCTCAAGCTCCCCAGCCAAGGATTTATGGGACCTCCAGTCTCCAACTCCTCCCCCAGCTGCGCCTCTCACACAGGATGTCCCAACTTGAATGTCACAAGTTGTTCAGTCACGCCCCGTCAGGACATTCTAAGACATGGCAACTGCCAAATGTCTCGGGCCTTCAAGCTGTGCCTGCGACACGCCCTCTGTGCCATAGATGCCACAGTCAGTTGCCACACCTAGGTGTGACCTACCCCCTCGTTAATCCCCTTGTTGCACCGCTTGTCTCTCAAGTGCACGGCGTGTTGCGTGCAATATTCTATTAGTTTAGTCTTACACACCGGATGCGAAGACTTGAGGTTCTGCAGCTGAACATGATATGCAGGTTTACGACACTGGAGATGTTGTTCATGAAGTGCTGTGGATGTCATGACGACGATGTTGTACGTTACTCGCGGTTATTAACGCTGTTGGCGGTTTCTATAATGGATGTAGGAGGCCGGTTATGGTGCCACAGAATGTTGGAGGAATGTTGACGGATGTTGGGACCAATTTTGAGTGTCTCGGGATATTGAGGATTATTGGGTGGGAAAGTAGGGTGGAGGTTGGATGAGTGGGTGCTTGTGTTGGAGGGTGAAAATGGATGTTGGATGAAATTGGATGGTGTTGAAGGCTGAGGAAGGTATGTTGGTGGAGTTGCTGGTGGTGGTGGTGGATGTTGGTGATCAAAGATATGTCTGCGAGAGCGTCGGCGTCGCTGTCTGCTTCTGGGGTGGCAGTTGCAGCAGCTGTCGTCCGCAGACGCAGGTGCGGGAGCAACATGACTGGCAGAGACTGTTGCAGGGAGGAGGGCAGAGGGTCGGCCAGCCACTGATGGGGCCGCTGGTAATTCCCGCCGCCATGATATTGCTACATGAGTCAGGAGGGCAGATGGAGGAGGGTCGCGCCGCAGCCGGTCCCCGCAGCCGGTCCCCGCAGCCGGTCCCCGCAGCCGGTCCCCGCAGCCGGTCCCCGCCGCCACCTGTGCTAAACGGCCAGAAACTGAGTCACATATAATTCCACAAATCACATAAAACTGTCCTTGGCGAATTGATTAAAAAAGTTCAGGCCGTATATTACCACATTCATATATATA
Source organism: Procambarus clarkii (assembly GCF_040958095.1). Lineage (NCBI taxonomy): Eukaryota > Metazoa > Arthropoda > Malacostraca > Decapoda > Cambaridae > Procambarus > Procambarus clarkii. The sequence continues at coordinate 46,789,827 of NC_091171.1, forward strand.
TATATATATATATATATATATATATATATATATATATATATATATATATATATATATATATATATATATATATATATATATATACAAGAGTGTTTTATTGGTCTGTGTAAAATTTGAGGCCAGACAGTTGGGTCTCGCCTCAGCTAAATTTGCAGGGTAATGGTCTGGGGTATGTGGCGGACGTAGGCTGGTCAGGGTAAATGTTGATCTGTTAAATGTTTGAAGAAATATAGCCTCTTATTTCCCGGTGGGCAGGTGGGGTAAATGGGCAAAATGTTTCTTTCACCCATGATGCTCCTGTTACCTAGCAGTAAATAGGTACCTGGGAGTTAGACAGCTGCTACGGGCTGCTTCCTGGGGGTGGAGGCCTGGTCGAGGACCGGGCTGCGGGGACACTAAGCTCCGAAATCATTTCAAGATAACCTCAAGATCTCAAGATAACCTCCCCCTCGCCTTCTGTGCGATTTTCAAGGTCTGAAATTAAATAGGACGTGCGATTTCCGTAGAGTTTTATGGAGGGTTCCGTGAGTTACCGCAGTGGGAAGATAATTACCGTGATGAAGACAGTGAGTTCTGAAGATGGTTATGGTGATAATATATATAGTGAAGATATATGAATATAGTGAATATATATAGTGAAGCTTCCTGTTCCCAACAACAGGAATTATATTGGAGTTGTGAATTATTGTGAACTTTCTTTGGTTACTTTGTTCAGGGAGCCGGTCGGCCGAGCGGACAGCACACTGGACTTGTGGTCCCGGGTTCGATCCCGGGCGCCGGCGAGAAACAATGGGCAGAGTTTCTTTCACCCTATGCCCCTGTTACCTAGCAGTAAATAGGTACCTGGGTGTTAGTCAGCTGTCACGGGTTGCTTCCTGGGGGTGGAGGCCTGGTCGAGGACCGGGCCGCGGGGACACTAAAAGCCCCGAAATCATCTCAAGATAACCTCAAGATACACCATGACGGCCTCAGAGTGTGAGCTCTGGCCGGAGGGATTCTAGCTCGAGTGAGGTGTTCCTCGCCTCGCGAGACTGGCTCAGGCACTCACCAGGTATCTGTTCAACAATTTACAAATTACCGTTTCTGAATGTGAAATGTATCTGGAGTCTTGACCCGCAGGGACCTAAGACCAAAAAGACAACGCACTAATTCTTGAACTAAGAGTGTATTGGAAATAAGACTATGCTCAAAATATGACTATTCACGAAATCAAACTATGACTGTTTAAAATAAAAGTGATGAGAGACAGAGATTTGGTAAAAGCGTATTTAAAGTGATCTGTAACGTAACTAATCCTAGTCGTGTGACGCTGCAAGTGGATTAATCAAAGCATTGAAGGATAATCTAACTTAATCGAGTGGTGGAAGAAGGGGGCGTGCATAAGTAGGCTAAGTGGGACATTGTACGGGGTGAAAAGAGTGGTGGAAGAAGGGGGCGTGCATAAGTAGGCTAAGTGGGACATTGTACGGGGTGAAAAGAGTGGTGGAAGAAGGGGGCGTGCATAAGTAGGCTAAGTGGGACATTGTACGGGGTGAAAAGAGGTGGGCTAAGAAGAATAAGGTGGAAAGCAAAGTCAGATTGATGCCTCGTTATCGGGTGAGGCTCCAAAAGACTTTTTGTACAAGGACTTGGATACAGGAAAGTGGCAAAATATACCGAGGAGACTACATTACGCATGAAGTGTTCTCGTTGGGGACATATGGCTTGGAAATGCCAGTTTGACCCCCAGATGTCGGTATTGTGGAAAGAAGCATGACTCGCGACAGTGTAGGCGTCAGGATTGACAAAGGAGAAACATTTTTGTCATCTTGCTGCAATTGTCGAGGCATCCACAATGCTGGTTCCTCTCTATGTCCCATGAAGCCCCGTGTGAGAGACTCCAAGGCGGTAACCATAAGCAGGGTCAACAAGGCTCCGAAAGAAGGCAAGATCGTACAGCAGGAACAAGGAAGAAACAGTGGAAAGATAACGATAGCCTCGGTGGCCAACGTTTGCGACAAAGGCACGGCGACCATTAAGGATAGCCTAGTGGATATCGAAGCCACTAGGGAAGCCACTCTCCTAGTGAGAAACTAAGCAGAAAAAGTGTACCCTGGTGGTGATGAGAGGAAGGGTTAGCTTTGGGGGATTCAGCGGTCGGTACACAGATGTTGGAATACATCAAAAAGTTGGACAAGAGGCTTGAAGCTCCAGAAAAATTAGCTATGGCAAACAGATGGGTGTAGTGGGTAGTGATGTTGGAAGTGTAGTGGGAAGTGTAGTGGGGAGTGAAGTGGCGAATGAAACGGAGGGGAAAGAAAATAGGGAAAATGATGAAATGATGACGGATGGAAAGTATCACAGATGAAAGAGTCTCAGGAAAATCAACACTCCACTAATGATGGAAGAGTTCAACCCCGTGTGGTGGAAAATGCTGACGGTGAAGCTCAGGAAAAACGGTTTATAACAAAACAATTTCAAGAGAATATATCGCGTATCAATAAGATAAATAACCGCAGCGAAGATAAGAGTCTGAGAACATAAGAGGGAAAAATGACAGCACCTGCGTTGTGTTCCTCCCATGTTGGTGTTAATTGTTGCTTTGGCAATGACATACATTCTTGAAGAACATCTTGAAGATCCTCATGTTCTCTGTAACAGAACATAATGATCTTATTATGCTTTTACATGCATTATTCATTTCTTTCCGCCTTCTGAAGTGAGAGGATTAATTCATTAGCTCACTTCCCTCTCTGTAATCGCCGAACCTTCATTTATCTCTGACATTCTATCCCCCATTACTCTGTAAGTTTAATCATATCATCATTATCTCTGTGTTAAAATGGGATTATTCTCATGACTTCATCTTGTATCTTCTCCAACTTGTTTAGTCTGCCTACTCCAACACAATACCCAACCACTTGGACAGTCGGGGATTAAACGCGGACCTGCATGAAGCGAGACCGTCGACCGTCTGCCGTCCAGACCAAGTGGCTGGGTGCTTTTGCACGGAGGATACTGACAGAAATATAAAATTATCAAGCTAAGTTCGAACTCAAAATTAAAAATTTAAATTGGATCACTTTAAATTTAGGCAAGACAATGGTTAACACAGCCAGGGGGTGCAATGGGGTCTGTTGAGCAAGTTAGAAAGTGCTGCCATAGAGGCATGGGAGAGGTGAATACAGGAGAGGGAGTGGATGGATAAATACACAGAACATAAATAGAAACAACCAAACATTATCTACTGGTAGTGACACTGGTAGTGTCACCTTGCCTACCTAC
>NC_091171.1:46793590-46828590 GCF_040958095.1 Procambarus clarkii
CCACACTGATTTTGCAGAACGATTAATTGCTCACACGAGCGTGTTTGTAGGCTAAGCTGGTCTCTCAATAGTCTCTTCCCTCCAGTACTCAGGACGTGTTCCCTTGCACAGTTTTAAATCCGTCATTACCGACTTAGGGAAGTAGACATTGAATTCACTTGTAATTAATTTGTATCCAGTCTTGGAGAATACTTTATCCTATTTGTTTCCAAGAATGGTGTTTTTATGATGTGTTATGGATAAATATTCTTCAGGTGATGTGGCAAATATCCCATTTTGTCTGAGAAGCCATGAAACCCATTTTCTTTTAATGATTATCTTGGAAAAATTAGTGTAGTAGTTGGTTTAGTATTTTCCTAACATAACTGCATTTGCTGGGTGCAGTGTGTGTTAGTATTTAGTGTCGAAAATTCCAGCATAATTCTGGGGAGGAGGGGAGTAACAAGGGTTGGAGCTCACTTTTTAGGAATTGCAAAACCTTCATTGCTCTCCTTCAGAATTATAGTATTGTTTGTTTAAATTTGCAATGTTGCACAGCAGTCATTTCAGGACAGTGGGGTGGGGAGTCTCTGGGGTGACATCCTTTCCTGCTAGCTACGAGGGAATTAATTTTTCTAAGGTTTTGAGACTAGTTGTACATCTTCACTTCACTTTCACTATTCTCATGATACCCTGACTGTCTGAATAGACAGACTATACCGCCTAGAGGCCATTCTGAACGTGGATAGTCGCTGTCAATCAGAACATCACCAGATTTTAAGTTTTTTTTATTGTAGGGGTTTTGTTGATATTCCCATAGTTGTTATTCTCCCATACTCATTATCCTCCTTTAGTCATTATTCTCCTGTAGTAGTCATTCTCCCTAGGAGCAGTTCGGTATTCTAGAGTCCAAACGTCATTCCACTGACTTACTACTCCCGACAGATGATTGTAGCTCTTAAGTCACTATGACATGCGACGGATCTTCTCTCTCATGTATGTGAGGGATGCTAGAGATTTACGAAGACTTCCATACATCAGATTAGATGGACTTTTTTTTTTTTGAGATATATACAAGAGTTGTTGCATTCTTGTACAGCCACTAGTACGAGTAGCGTTTCGGGCAGGTCCCTGGAATACGATTCCCGCCGCGAAGAATCGTTTTTTCATCCAAGTACACATTTTACTGTTGCGTTAAACAGAGGCTACAGTTAAGGAATTGCGCCCAGTAAATCCTCCCCGGCCAGGATACGAACCCATGACATAGCGCTCGCGGAACGCCAGGCGAGTGTCTTACCACTACACCACGGAGACTGTTAAGGCTTACCTTAGACTTAAGTCTCTTACTTAAGAGACTTACTACTTATTACTGGAGACTGACTTAATGGCTTACCTGCGAAAGATCGTAAGAGGTTGGTCAGTGGTCTGTTATTGACCCGAGAATCAATTTCGGTGACCGGTGTGAAGCTCCTGTAGATCAAACTTTTGTGGTGGAGGGTTTTCCTTGGACAGCATTTGACTGTTCCCACCATCCGCTTGTAGAAGCCTCCGTGCCATTGTCTTCTAGGGGATGTGAACTTCTAGTGGCACTACTGTTGATTTAAGGCAATACATACAACTGGGGGATTCCAAACTTCCCTCAGACATGCTTCCCCTGCAACGAAGTTGCACTGAGATCACTAACTTGGGGCAGGATCGACGCCCATCAAACCTACGGAAAACATGTATGAATACCTCCGCACATGTCTGGGGTCTCTACAGAGTATTAGGGATGTAATTTTAGAGATGAATATAGCCTCTGCGATTAGATTAATGAAGCGGTGTAGCTAATGAATTAATGTATGTTATGATATGTAATGAACAATGTATGTTAAAGTATAAGTGAGCATATATGAGTATCTTATGTTCTGATCTTTGAGTATGTTATTCCCAAATGTATTGCTTTGAATTTGCATGAGAGACAATTCACACCACCATGGAAGGATTGTAATGTAGATGTAGTAATTATTCCCCTGCAAAAGAACAAAGTATGTACGAGATAGCAGAGCTGAGAGCAACATATAACTGTGTAATTAGAGAATTACCTACAAAAACCACATATATTGCGATGGATTAGTAGCTAGGGATCACTAGCAAAAACTGCCACTGCTCTACCTGTTAAGGTTAACATACCTCAAGTTTTGCAGATTAAGAAGCAAATAAAAAAACTATTCCCATCACGTCACCACAGAGCCAAAGTAGCAGAAGGAAGACTCACTGTGATATAATACGAACAAGACACTGTGCATCCCCCTCTTTCAATCCTGGCAAAGAAAGAGACATTGTATTAGCCATACACAGACTGACTTGGTTACAAGTGCTGCTGAGAGGTACTAAACTCAATAGTTAAAGCGTGTCATATCTATGGGACAGAGGCAGGGACACCACTATTGCATTACTTATTGAAATGTGAAGCAACTGAAGCCCAGTGCACCAAACTTAACATTAATCCAATGAGAGCAGCTGCATTACTCAAAATTCACAGCGACTACAATGCAGTTGAATAATGGGACACTAGTTAACACTATACATCTATATTTGCCACCAAGGTAATGTTATCAAAACATGACTAAAACCAGTGCACTAAAACATAAGCAGTAAAAAAAAATGAAAAGGAGGAAACCACACCTCCATTTAAAACTTTGACATACATCACAGTAATAAGGTTATTGTGAATAACTGATCTCAATTACAGGCTCACTATAGCCTGTGCTACATGGACATTTAGTTCTGAGTAGCTAAATCTAAAACAACGGCAACAACAGCTAAGGATGTGGAAAGGCAATATGCAGTTTTTATTAGGGAGTACACATCGGCACTGTATATACTGTTATTGAACCCTGCTTAACTGACAATGTCTCTTCAATGCAGGCTGAACTTAAAATTGAATTAGCAGGATTACAGGAAGTAGTCAAATATAGTAAAAAAAAAATTCATATGTAGACAATAGAGGAGCGTTAGTCTTTAAATAGCAGACGAGCAGTATACCAGAATATTGTAATAGTGTATAGAGAATGTAAAGTCTTTAGAAAAAATGGTTATAATATAAGATTTACATGACTCCCTTCACATATGGAAATATTGGTGAATGAGGCAGTTGATGTGATAGCGAAGAGAGCCTCAGAAAAACACTTGTCCATGTTGTATGTCATAAAACTTTGAAACGGTCATGAATCAAGATGATCCAAGAGGATGAATAAAAAGTAAAGGGAACGGCTATTGTGGACAGCAGTAACACACTTAAGCATTATGCGTCCTTCACTTATGATAGAAGAAAGTCTATTTGAAAGGATTCACTTTACATAAGATTAAGAGTAGGATACAAATGTGTTTTGTATTACGGTTTTGTCAGTGAAATAGATAAGGAGTGTTAATTATGTAGTATGCCACACGCCCATACCTTAGATCATTATGTATTAGTGTCAACTTAATGATAACTAAATAAATAAGGAAATAAGTAGTGTAGCACATCAAATTGTTTAGATGTGATAATGGTGTGATACAGAATACTTTGGATTTACAAACACTGCCCCAAGAGTGTAACACTTACATGCTGTGTTTACTTTATTAACCTGCAATGTAAAATGTGATTTTTGTATTTTGATTCGTGGATTTGTGTGCCTGTTGAGGGACTTAAAATAGAGGGTAGAAATAGCGCAAGCTACTTTATCCCTTTGAGATGTATTTTATTGTTTCTATAAACGTACTTAAACCATTTTGAGAACGCACAGTTTGAACAAAGTTTCCCCCAATTGCGTGCGTTTCTGCTTTATCTCAAGTCATAAAACATAAAAAGCTTCAATTATTTTTCATCTTTTTTTTCTTGGAACTCCCCTGTTGAACTAGGTTTTTTATTTTTTTTTGAGCATTCCTATGACGTTCAAAAAAATTGTCCTTGTTCTTGTGTTGCTTGAACATTTTGCAAATGTTGTCTTCAACTTTTTTGGTTTCATAGAATCATTTGGCGAAGCTTCGATGCAAATAACACAGAGGTCTTTTTTCTCCATTGATGATGATGGACGTGAATTCACATTAAACATGAGGTGTCGTAGGCTCTTTATCTGACACACATGATAGGCTTCAATGTATCTAAAACACAAGAATAATTCACTATTATTAAATTTATAATATAAAAAACTTTTCTGTGCAAACAGCGAGGCGGACTTTGTACACTGCTATCCAAAAGAGACTTGGGTCAAACTATCAGCCAACCAAATTAAGGGACGTCCTCTAAGTAAGGAATTATACGGCTACATTGGTAGTATTACGACAAACGCAGTCAACTGATTCCGATATTACCTGACAATTGTCTACCTGAACGCCAGAGCGTTGTCAGGTAGCCAATAAGTGTACCGGGTTAGGGAGTTAGTCAGGTGGTGGGGGTGAGTGTCTGAGGGCTTGCCATGGCCTTGTTTGTAGTGCCATCAAGTTTTGTGGGAAATGTATGGAGTTAAACGGCCGTTTGAGTGCCGTAAGGTTTCTACCAACAGGGATCGCACATCTAAGCTGGTATTGTTGTGTATTACATTAGTATGGGCCAATAGGCCTCTGCAGTTACCTTCATTCTTAAACACACGATGACTAATATATACAAACTCGCTTATTCATCGATTGATTGACAGTGAGTCAAGTTGATTTTTATATCAACTGTGTATTTGAATGGATTTAAACCAGTTTCTCAACATGGAGTATATGACCCACATGGGGGCAAAAATGGAAACTGGGTTGTGTGATATTAGTAAGCGCCATTTTCTTTGCTCTATATGAGAGGGAGGAGGGGGTTAATTTTGACATTATTATAAAAGGTGAACCATTGGTTTGAACTTTAAATGTCATGGCTCAGTGACAAGCACAAGTGAAATTGTTATTATCGGACAGTCAGTTGTGTCGCTGAAAGCAAGTTTATATTATTTTCAACTTGATTTTGCTAATCCAGCTAACTCTAAAACTTAACCCCCTCCATCCCCCCCCCCCCTGAACTAAAAAAAAAAAATCCATGAGGGAATTACCCGTGAACTAAACAGTTTATTACACTCGATAATTTACGTTTGAGCCATATACATAATAAACGACATTTATAGGTATGAAGTAATTGTATCATGTATATATTCAAGTACGTATTAATATCATGGATCAAAATCATTTCAAGGTGATGTAGATAGGCTTCCAAAATTATCAAAAACACCGGTAGATAGTTTAATACTGACAAAAGTAAGGTTATGAGGCTAGGTAATGATTATAGTCACAGGATATCAGAGGGAAGGTGATGAGATTGAGAAAGGAATCTTGGTCATAATTAGTAAGAACTATAAGCAAAAAAATCTATGCATAACTGTTTGAAATAAGGCAAAAGGACCCTGGGAATATTTCTAGAAGCGTTAGCAATAAAACACCTTGTGGCTTTCTGCAGCTGTAACTAGCTAGTTAGGCTCATTTAGATTATGAAGTTCAGTTTTGGTAGCCGTACTATAGAACGCGTCATGCATAGAATGGCAATGTTAACCCCACGAATTAGGAACCTTCCATGTGGAAAAAGATTGTTAAAGCTTAATTCATTATCTAGAAAGGCGAAGAGTTAGGGGGTGGCCCTGATTGAAGTGTACAAGTTAAACTGTTTGAGACAAAGTACATCTTACAGGGATAGAGTTGCTTGGGGTATTTCTACCCCATTCCCCCAAGCGTACAAGCTGAAGAACGGGCATAACAAGGTTAAGGTATAAAATACATAAACACTTAATAGAATACGAAACAATGGATGATAATTAGCTAAGTTTAGATTTAGGAAAGACCTGGATAAATGCTGGTTTGGTAACAGGGTTGTTGATTTATGGAACAAATATACCGGGTAATATAATAGATGTAGGGTCCCTTGATTGTTTCAAGCGTAGGTTAGGCGTATATGAATGACTGAATATAAATGAAAGCTGCCATGCGAGGGCCAATGTCCTTGATTTTTATGTTCTTAAAGCAGACGTGGATTGTTTTACCGATCGTTTCAACCGTTAACAGGAGCTGCCCTTAATGTCCAAATATGTTTTCTACTGTTCTGATGCTAGAAAGAATAATAATGGCAGAAGTTAATAATTATAATAATAATAATCACGAAATAATGGAACCAAATTAGACCATTTTCGAACTAGAAAAAATAATAAATTATGGTTTGTGAATTAGGTTGTAGATTAATGATACAAACTCAGGGCAATGTTGGTTAGCAACCAAAGTGTCCTCTCGAATAATGCATCACATTTTAACGTCAAAATTCCAAACAGCAATTTAGTTCATCATTTTATGTCCGTCGTGGCAACTCTAGAGGACGGGCCGATGTAACCGGCGTGTGACTGCTGAAGTGATTCAAGTGTATGTTAGTGTTTATTATTAGTCTTGAGTACATTATAAACAAACTACCAAGACTGGATGTGTTGATCAAAGGCTGCTTCAGCGTCTATGTATTTCGTTATGTCCTCATTGTAAATATCAAATAAGACTGCTCATTAATTTTAGTTTGGTTTCATAAAAGTTGTTCTAGTGCAATGAAAATTTATTGTCATGTTAAATTTAAAGAGGGTTGCAACTGGTTCAAGTTTCAGCATCGCAGCCTAAATAGAGGGAGAAAAAAAACATTTGTTTTAACCATTTTTTAACATGTTTTAAAGTTGAAATAAATGCAAATATCAACCGAAATCATTTCTATGATACTCGGCTATCACATTACTATATAATAAAGGTTGTCTTGTAACATTACTATCCCAAATGTATTTAGCGCAATAATAAAAATTTTCAAAGTTCACAAAAAAAATGCTGCAACAAAATGTTTACAAATATTTATAAAATCAATAAATGATCTTAGGAAAAAAATAATAATAGTTTTTAGAGGCATAGACTCTACATATAATGTGCAAGTTTCATGTAAATTGAATAATAAATAAAGTTATTCAACCATGTAGTTGCAAATTGCTTACCTGTAGAAAATCAGGGTCAAAGTTCACCCACCTGTGGCCGAGGTTGATGAACGACCAATTTCAATCAAAATTACCACCCTTGTAGATTGGCATTCCTTCAGTAAGGTGTGGAAGTTCCATGAAGATCGCCTGATAAAAAAAAAAAAAAAAAATTTAATTAAAAAAAATTAAAAAAAAGGACAGCAGCTTTATATTTACAATTATTTATGATGTAATATCAAAATATAAAAAATAAAACATACTAACCTAATTGGTCTGTAATATGCAACATCAAGAGGGAGAACGTCTGGAGTTGCAGGTCTAAGATCTTGAGTGGCAGGTGCCGCAGGAGGTGTGGCAGGTGCCGCAGGAGGTGTGGCAGGTGCCGCAGGAGGTGTGGCAGGTGCCGCAGGAGGTGTGGCAGGTGCGGCAGGTGGTGTGGCAGGTGCCGCAGGAGGTGTGGCAGGTGCCGCAGGAGGTGTGGCAGGTGCCGCAGGAGGTGTGGCAGGTGCCGCAGGAGGTGTGGCAGGTGCCGCAGGAGGTGTGGCAGGTGCCGCAGGAAGTGTGGCAGGTGCCGCAGGAGGTGTGGCAGGTGCCGCAGGTGGTGTGGCAGGTGCCGCAGGTGGTAGACAGGACAGGACCGGACATGAATAAGATAAGATAGATAGACAGGACCGGACAGGATAAGATAGACAGGACCGGACATGTTATAGGTGAATAGTGAGGGTTAAACTCTAAGGAATAACAGAACCAAATCAACAGGACAAGATGAACGGAACCAGGAAATAATGGACCAAAAAAAACAGGACCGGGCAAACAGGACCGGATAGACAGGACCGGACAGACAGGAGCCAGGACTGGTCAAGGTGTGTGGGGGGGGGGAGGGACAGGATGGGATAGGCACAAGAGAGTTGACCTTCTATGGACCCTTATCCAAGTCTCTTTAAGTCGTCCTCTCTTTATCCTTTCTCTCTCTCTCTCATGTTCCTCACTTCGCCTCCCTTCTTTCCTCTTCCTTTTTCCTCCTCCTCTCTCCTTCCTCCCTTCATTTTCCCTCCCTTTCCCTCTTCCTCGTCTTTCTTGCCTTCTCACTACTTCTTTTTATCCTTTCTATTTGCTTCTCTTTTTTAATCTTGGCGATTTGATTCCATTTCCTCCAATTTCATACTTTATTCTCTGTCTTTTCATTCCCCCTTTTTCTTTTCTCCTTCTTATTCTTCCTCTATCTCTCTCTTCTTTCTTCCCCCTGTTCCTTGTTCTTTTCGTAAATGGTCATTAGGAAAACCATTACATATTTTGCATATAATTTAGGAATCATTTGACAGGTATTTGACGTTTAAGGAAAGCAAGATGCAGCTCCTGCACTGCGTGAGACTGGGAATGCAAATCGGAAATAATATGCAAAACGCAATCAAATCACACTATATAGAACGGAAATGCATTAAAAAAGAATTTGAGTAATCATGTCGGAAGATTTTTTTTTTTTTTTCTCTTAGAGAACACAACCAAGTAGCTGTCACAGCTGCAGGAAAATATGGCAGTTTGGATAACAAGACTTTTCACATACGAGATATCATACCAGTGATATCACTAGCAGCCCCATTCAAAGTTGGAGATTTTGTTGACGTGTTGAATGTGCCAAGATCTTTTACTGCTAGAATTCTATTCCATAAAGTCTCTAAATTATTGGCACCGCTCAAAATTGTTAAATCTGTATTTTCTAGAGCGCAGGCGGGAGACATATATATAATAAATTAATAAATATTAGAGGTGGCCTGGTTCCAAATCTGCATATGGAAATAACTTTACATGAATACCAGGAAGCACTGGCAAGATGTGCAACATAGCCCCTATTCTTTACGGGCTCACCATAGTCCGTGCTACATGGACTATGGTGGATGGAGGAGACCCATGCCCAGCTCTAGGGGACCTCATGCCCAGCTCTAGGGGACCTCATGCCCAGCTCTAGGGGACCTCATCCCTCATGCTCCCCAGCCAAGGATTTATGGGACCTCCAGTCTCCAACTCCTCCCCCAGCTGCGCCTCTCACACAGGATGTCCCAACTTGAATGTCACAAGTTGTTCAGTCACGCCCCGTCAGGACATTCTAAGACATGGCAACTGCCAAATGTCTCGGGCCTTCAAGCTGTGCCTGCGACACGCCCTCTGTGCCATAGATGCCACAGTCAGTTGCCACACCTAGGTGTGACCTACCCCCTCGTTAATCCCCTTGTTGCACCGCTTGTCTCTCAAGTGCACGGCGTGTTGCGTGCAATATTCTATTAGTTTAGTCTTACACACCGGATGCGAAGACTTGAGGTTCTGCGGCTGAACATAATATGAAGGTTTACGACACTGGAGATGTTGTTCAGTGCTGTGGATGTCATGACGACGATGTTGTACGTTACTCGCGGTTATTAACGCTGTTGGCGGTTTCTATAATGGATGTAGGAGGCCGGTTATGGTGCCACAGAATGTTGGAGGAATGTTGACGGATGTTGGGACCAATTTTGAGTGTCTCGGGATATTGAGGATTATTGGGTGGGAAAGTAGGGTGGAGGTTGGATGAGTGGGTGCTTGTGTTGGAGGGTGAAGATGGATGTTGGATGAAATTGGATGGCGTTGAAGGCTGAGGAAGGTATGTTGGTGGGGGTTGCTGGTGGTGGTGGTGGATGTTGGTGATCAAAGATATGTCTGCGAGAGCGTCGGCGTCGCTGTCTGCCTCTGGGGCGGCAGTTGCAGCAGCTGTCGTCCGCAGACGCAGGTGCGGGAGCAACATGACTGGCAGAGACTGTTGCAGGGAGGAGGGCGGAGGGTCGGCCAGCCACTGATGGGGCCGCTGGTAATTCCCGCCGCCATGATATTGCTACATGAGTCAGGAGGACAGATGGAGGAGGGTCGCGCCGCAGCCGGTCCCCGCAGCCGGTCCCCGCAGCCAGTCCCCGCAGCCGGTCCCCGCCGCCACCTGTGCTAAACGGCCAGAAACTGAGTCACATATAATTCCACAAATCACATAAAACTGTCCTTGGCGAATTGATTAAAAAAGTTCAGGCCGTATATTACCACATTCATATATATATATATATATATATATATATATATATATATATATATATATATATATATATATATATATATATATGCGAACAAGCCTGAATGGTCCCCAGGACAATATGCAACTGAAAACTCACACCCCAGAAGTGACTCGAACCCATACTCCCAGAAGCAACGCAACTGGTATGTACAAGACGCCTTAATCCACTTGACCATCACGACCGGACATAATGAGGTGATAGCCGAGGCTATTTGAACCACCCCACCGCCGGCACTCGGATAGTAATCTTGGGCATAGCATTTTACCAAATCACCTCATTCAAATAGCCTCGGCTATCTCCTCATTATGTCCGGTCCTGATGGTCAAGTGGATTAAGGCGTCTTGTACATACCAGTTGCGTTGCTTCTGGGAGTATGGGTTCGAGTCACTTCTGGGGTGTGAGTTTTCAGTTGCATATTGTCCTGGGGACCATTCAGGCTTGTTCGCATTTGTGTTCCTCACGTGTGCCCCAAAGAATGAGGTGATTTGGTAAAATGCTATGCCCAAGATTACTATCCGAGTGCCGGCGGTGGGGTGGTTCAAATAGCCTCGGCTATCACCTCATTATGTCCGGTCGTGATGGTCAAGTGGATTAAGGCGTCTTGTACATACCAGTTGCGTTGCTTCTGGGAGTATGGGTTCGAGTCACTTCTGGGGTGTGAGTTTTCAGTTATATATATATATATATATATATATATATATATATATATATATTTATATATATATATATATATATATATATATATATATATATATATATATATATATATATATATATATATATTGTTACGGTGCCCTCTCCTATTTCTTTCGTTTGCCGGCTTAAAGAGTCATATCAGCTCTCCCTACTGATTCTCTGAGGTTCAGGGAGTCTATTGACATATGTGGCGACCAGACCGGCTGCCAGTAAAAGGAAAGAAGTTACATTATAAGTTGTAAATAAAGGAAAATTGGCGCCCTGTTATAAAATGAAACAGTATCCCCTACGGCAGATGTGACCTTGTGGAAGGGACACTATGCCAATCGCGGATTGGCCGACGTAGGTCGCGGGCGACAAATCAGGGCCCGCCATGACGTCACCGAGTGCCCCGGGCGGCGCCAACGTCAGGGTTGTACTGACCGTGGAAGCGACAGGACGCGCCTCGGTCTGCTCTCAAAGATTGGAGGCTCTGCAAGCCTTGTTCAGTGGATTGAGCTGGCCTGCGCAGCCTACCACAGTTATTGGAGACCCTGCGCTTCTGGGAAGCAAAAGAGGAACCAAGTTCAGTGAGCAGAGAAGTGCCCAAACTTGGAAAATAGTCGGCGACGACGCTGGGCGGCGCCGCTGGCTGGACGTTGAGGTCTGGAAGGTGGGCGAGCAAGCTAGCTGTGACTGGGGTCACATCCACTGAGAATCTTGGAAGGACGACACCGTGCCTAGGACAAGGAGCGACGCCCTGTGGGAGAGGCGAGTGTGGGGAAAAATAGTGATTAGCTCAGCGCCCATCGATGAACCAGGATTGGGGCAGCTGAATCTCAGGGATTGGAACGGCGACGACGCGAAGGCTTCACGACACCTGAGGACCTGTGGAACGCCCTGGATCGTTGAGGATCGACCCAAGGAAGCGTGGGAACCTCACACCATCGAGGGACAGGCGTCGTGAGCCAGGAGTGTAAGGTAGATCATTTTTCCCTCCCATTACCCCTTGTATGAGTAGGCTAGTTAGGCCACAATATTTACTTGTGTATGTGGCAGCAAGACTTTATTGCTTTAATGGTAGAATAGGCTGCAATGCAGCTTGTGTCCAGGACTGTCAGAGAGGACAGTGTGTATGGATGGCAGGACAGTGAAGAAGAGGTGCCGACGTGGTGAAGAGGCCCTCCTGTGAGAGTGTGAGACTCCTGTCTTCCTGCCCATTTGAAGGAGTGTTGGAGGTCGTGGAAGAAGAGGCTGACGATCTCCAGACTCATCATCCATATTCCATATTCATGTATTACTTGTGATTGTGTGTGTGTGTTCATGTAATTTGCGTCAGTAAATCCACACATTTTATTACTGTGTTTGAGTGTGCCTCCATTTGTGATATTTCTCTATGAGCATACATTTCTGGCTACAAACGATATATGATACACCCACTGAACTGCATTGCTGGGGTGCAGATATAATAACCCAGCTGGCGACCTTGCTAAGAGGAAGATAGAGAAGACAGGCGGGAAAGGAGTTCCTGCAACCTTTTTTTTTGTCTGGCAGGCAAGACTCAGGGAGGTTATGGTTATAGGTAAGCCTGAGTCTTCCTTCACTCCCCCACGGGTCTAGGCCGGAACTGTTAACAGCAGTTTCCCCGTGGTTGACTGAAGGGCTTCCAGGGTGAATCAGTGGCACCCCTTTGTGGTGGAAGCAAAGACCTGCGGAGGTGGGCATTGTTGGTCCTATCTTGTGTGACCAAGGAGACTCCGGTGAATCCAGGGAGTCGGAGGGGCCGAGTATTTGGGCCTTTTGAGCCCCTAGCAGCCGAGTGTTAGCAGAGCCCCGGACCGCCCACCCCCACGTGACAATATATATATATATGTATATATATATATATATGTATATATATATATATATGTATATATATATATATATGTATATATATATATATGTATATATATATATATGTATATATATATATATATATATATATATATATATATATATATATATGTATATATATATATATATGTATATATATATATATATGTATATATATATATATGTATATATATATATATATGTATATATATATATATATGTATATATATATATATGTATATATATATATATGTATATATATATATATATGTATATATATATATATATGTATATATATATATGTATATATATATATATATGTATATATATATATATATGTATATATATATATATATATATATATATATATATATATATATATATATATATGTATATATATATAATATATCTACAAGAGTGTTTTATTTGTCTGTGTAAAATTTAAGGCCAGACAGTTGGGTCTCACCTCGCCTAAATTTGCAGGGTAATGGTCTGGGGTATGTGGCGGACGTAGGCTGGTCAGGGTAAATGTTGATCTGTTAAATGTTTGAAGAAATATAGCCTCTTATTTCCCGGTGGGCAGGTGGGGTAAATGGGCAAAATGTTTCTTTCACCCCTGATGCTCCTGTTACCTAGCAGTAAATAGGTATCTGGGAGGTAGACAGCTGCTACGGGCTGCTTCCTGGGGGTGGAGGCCTGGTCGAGGACCGGGCCGCGGGGACACTAAGCCCCGAAATCATTTCAAGATAACCTCAAGATCTCAAGATAACCTCCCCCTCGCCTTCTGTGCGATTTTCAAGGTCTGAAATTAAATAGGACGTGCGATTTCCGTAGAGTTTTATGGAGGGTTCCGTGAGTTACCGCAGTGGGAAGATAATTACCGTGATGAAGACAGTGAGTTCTGAAGATGGTTATGGTGATAATATATATAGTGAAGATAGTATGTAGCTTCCTGTTCCCAACAACAGGAATTATATTGGAGTTGTGAATTATTGTGAACTTTCTTTGGTTGCATCATGACGGCCTCAGAGTGTGAGCTCTGGCCGGAGGGATTCTAGCTCGAGTGAGGTGTTCCTCGCCTCGCGAGACTGGCTCAGGCACTCACCAGGTATCTGTTCAACAATTTACAAATTACCGTTTCTGAATGTGAAATGTATCTGGAGTCTTGACCCGCAGGGACCTAAGACCAAAAAGACAACGCACTAATTCTTGAACTAAGAGTGTATTGGAAATAAGACTATGCTCAAAATATGACTATTCACGAAATCAAACTATGACTCTTTAAAATAAAAGTGATGAGAGACAGAGATTTGGTAAAAGCGTATTTAAAGTGATCTGTAACGTAACTAATCCTAGTCGTGTGACGCTGCAAGTGGATTAATCAAAGCATTGAAGGATAATCTAACTTAATCGAGTGGTGGAAGAAGGGGGCGTGCATAAGTAGGCTAAGTGGGACATTGTACGGGGTGAAAAGAGGTGGGCTAAGAAGAATAAGGTGGAAAACAAAGTCAGATTGATGCCTCGTTATCGGGTGAGGCTCCAAAAGACTTTTTGTACAAGGACTTGGATACAGGAAAGTGGCAAAATATACCGAGGAGACTACATTACGCATGAAGTGTTCTCGTTGGGGACATATGGCTTGGAGATGCCAGTTTGACCCCCAGATGTCGGTATTGTGGAAAGAAGCATGACTCGCGACAGTGTAGGCGTCAGGATTGACAAAGGAGAAACATTTTTGTCATCTTGCTGCAATTGTCGAGGCATCCACAATGCTGGTTCCTCTCTGTCCCATGAAGCCCCGTGTGAGAGACTCCAAGGCGGTAACCATAAGCAGGGTCAACAAGGCTCCGAAAGAAGGCAAGATCGTACAGCAGGAACAAGGAAGAAACAGTGGAAAGATAACGATAGCCTCGGTGGCCAACGTTTGCGACAAAGGCACGGCGACCATTAAGGATAGCCTAGTGGATATCGAAGCCACTAGGGAAGCCACTCTCCTAGTGAGAAACTAAGCAGAAAAAGTGTACCCTGGTGGTGATGAGGGGAAGGGTTAGCTTTGGGGGATTCAACGGTCGGTACACAGATGTTGGAATACATAAAAAAGTTGGACAAGAGGCTTGAAGCTCTAGAAAAATTAGCTATGGCAAACAGATGGGTGTAGTGGGTAGTGATGTTGGAAGTGTAGTGGGAAGTGTAGTGGGGAGTGAAGTGGCGAATGAAACGGAGGGGAAAGAAAATAGGGAAAATGATGAAATGATGACGGATGGAAAGTTTCACAGATGAAAGAGTCTCAGGAAAATCAACAATCCACTAATGATGGAAGAGTTCAACCCCGTGTGGTGGAAAATGCTGACGGTGAAGATCAGGAAAAACGGTTTATAACAAAACAATTTCAAGAGAATATATCGCGTATCAATAAGATAAATAACCGCAGCGAAGATAAGAGTCTGAGAACATAAGAGGGAAAAATGACAGCACCTGCGTAGTGTTCCTCCCATGTTGGTGTTAATTGTTGCTTTGGCAATGACATACATTCTTGAAGAACATCTTGAAGATCCTCATGTTCTCTGTAACAGAACATAATGATCTTATTATGCTTTTACATGCATTATTCATTTCTTTCCGCCTTCTGAAGTGAGAGGATTAATTCATTAGCTCACTTCCCTCTCTGTAATCGCCGAACCTTCATTTATCTCTGACATTCTATCCCCCATTACTCTGTAAGTTTAATCATATCATCATTATCTCTGTGTTAGAATGGGATTATTCTCATGACTTCATCTTGTATCTTCTCCAACTTGTTTAGTCTGCCTACTCTAACACAATACCCAACCACTTGGACAGTCGGGGATTAAACGCGGACCTGCATGAAGCGAGACCGTCGACCGTCTGCCGTCCAGACCAAGTGGCTGGGTGCTTTAGCACGGAGGATACTGACAGAAATATAAAATTATCAAGCTAAGTTCGAACTCGAAATTAAAAATTTAAATTGGATCACTTTAAATTTAGGCAAGACAATGGTTAACACAGCCAGGGGGTGCAATGGGGTCTGTTGAGCAAGTTAGAAAGTGCTGCCATAGAGGCATGGGAGAGGTGAATACAGGAGAGGGAGTGGATGGATAAATACACAGAACATAAATAGAAACAACCAAACATTATCTACTGGTAGTGACACTGGTAGTGTCACCATGCCTACCTACCTACCTGGTCGACAGACCCCCACTACCAGGCACTATAGGGCCTTGCTCCTTGTATCACCAACTGGTCGAGCCACACACACACACACACACACACACACACACACACACACACACACAAAACGTTTTCAGTGTCAGAGTAGTTAACAAGTGGAATGCATTAGGCAGTGACGTGGTGGAGGCTGACTCCATACACAGTTTCAAATGCAGATATGACAGAGCCCAGTAGACTCAGGAACCTGTACACCAGTTGATTGACAGTTGAGAGGCGGGACCAAAGAGCCAGAGCTCAACCCCCGCAAGCACAACTAGATGAGTACACACTAACTACTACCCAACAGGCGTCCAAACCCCACAAACGTTTTCTTAATGAACATTTTAGCAACGTTTACACAGGGACGATGGCCAAACGTTCCCCCCTCATAACTCAGCTGTTAGACACAGCCAGACCGTGTCGAAAACGTTTGCATAATCCGAACACGAGAGCGTTCGGAATTATAGACGCGAACGGTACGCTAACAGTCCGACAGAAACGGTCAGTGTAAATACGGATTGAGACGCCCCCTAATACCTCTTGAGACAGTCTCAAGTCAGTGACTAGCTCTTGAGACAGTCTCAAGTCAGTGACTAGCTCTTGAGACAGTCATTACTAACAGGAAGAACCGTGAATTGGTGACAGGAAGGGGAGGGGGGGGAAATGGGCCTAATTACACCGTGTTTTCAACATGTTCAACACGGGTTCAGCCCAATTCCTGACAGTTGGGTGGGACAGCGCTTCGGATTCGTAGTCCTGAGGTTCCGGGTTCGATCCCCGGTGGAGGCGGAGACAAATGGGCAAAATGCTTCTTTCACCCCTGATGCCCCTGTTACCTAGCAGTAAATAGGTACCTGGGAGTTAGACAGCTGCTACGGGCTGCTTTCTGGGTGTGTGTAACAAAAAGGAGGCCTGGTCGAGGACCGGGCCGCGGGGACGCTAAGCCCCGAAATCATCTCAAGATAACCTCAAGATAACTCTCACCACAACCCGAATAATACAACTTTATTCCTCTGGTCTATCGAAAACAGCTCCTCAGAGTCATGCTAATAAAAACAGCTTATTAGAGTCTTACTAATAAATAAAAACAGCTTATTAGAGCTTTACTAATAAATAAAAAAACAGCTTATTAGAGCCTTACTAATAAATAAAAAACAGCTTATTAGAGCCTTACTAATAAATAAAAAACAGCTTATTAGAGTCTTACTAATAAATAAAAACAGCTTATTAGAGCCTTACTAATAAATAAAAACAGCTTATTAGACCCTTACTAATAAATAAGAACAGCTCCTCAGAGTCATGCTAATAAAAACAGCTTATTAGAGTCTTACTAATAAATAAAAACAGCTTATTAGAGTCTTACTAATAAATAAAAACAGCTTATTAGAGCCTTACTAATAAATAAAAACAGCTTATTAGAGTCTTACTAATAAATAAAAAACAGCTTATTAGAGCCTTACTAATAAATAAGAACAGCTCCTCAGAGTCTTACTAATAAATAAGAACAGCTCCTCAGAGCCTTACTAATAAAGACATCACAGTTCCAGAAACAATAAAGCTGTCGATGTTCAATACCAGAATGAAAAAAAATAAAAAAAAAACTTTTATATAACAAGTCAATAAAGAAAGCAATCACGTAAATCCCTTGCCTCAATTAGGACCCTCCATTGGTAAATCCCGGCCAATCCCAGGGGGTAATCCGTAATCACCCAAGCTCAGGAGTAATCACTACCTATCGGCTGCTGCACCCAGCGCTTTCCAATGCCACGCTTGTTAGCCCCGTGTTGACCTCTGGTTGACCGCTCCTGACCTGTTCTGATCCTGTCTGGGTCAGCAAGAGCGGGGGGGGGGGGGGGCTGACCCCCCAGAATAGCGCTAATGATGATTGACCTTGAATGACCTTGTCTGCCCTTGTGTGAGCCATTTATATATTTTATGATCAACATATACACACGAGAAAGCGCCCGCGCGCTGGAGGAGTGTGGAGCCGGCCGGCCGAGCAGACAGTTCGCTGGACACGTGATCCTGTGGTCCCGGGTTCGATCCCGGACGCCAGCGAGAAACAATGGGCAGAGTTTCTTTCATCCTATGCTCCTGTTATATAGCAGTAAATAGGTACCTGGGAGTTAGTCAGCTGTCACGGGCTGCTTCCTGGGGGGGGGTGTGAGGGGGGGGGAGGGCTGTGAAAAACAAATAGTAGTAGTATTAGAAAAAGTTGATTGACAGTTGAGAGGCCGACCGAAACAGCAGAGCTCTACCCCCCGCAAGCACAACTAGGTGAATACAACTAGGTGAATACATACGCGCGCATAAACACACATACACACATACACATACTCATACTCCACACACACATACTCCATACACAGTTTCAGGTGTAGATATGATAGAGCCCAATAGGCACAGGAACCTGTACACCTGTTGATTGACGGTTGAGAGGCGGGACCAAAGAGCCAGAGCTCAACCCCCGCAAGCACAATTAGGTGAGTACACGAGGGGCAGCATACACCAGGAGAACACGAGGGGGCAGCATACACCAGGAGAACACGAGGGGCAGCATACACCAGGAGAACACGAGGGGCAGCATACACCAGGAGAACACGAGGGGCAGCATACACCAGGAGAACACGAGGGGCAGCATACACCAGGAGAACACGAGGGGCAGCATACACCAGGAGAACACGAGGGGCAGCATACACCAGGAGAACACGAGGGGCAGCATACACCAGGAGAACACGAGGGGCAGCATACACCAGGAGAACACCAGGGGCAGCATACAGCAGGAGAACACGAGGGGCAGCATACAGCAGGAGAACACGAGGGGCAGCATACAGCAGGAGAACACGAGGGGCAGCATACAGCAGGAGAACACCAGGGGGCAGCATACACCAGGAGAACACCAGGGGGCAGCATACACCAGGAGAACACCAGGGGCAGCATACACCAGGACAACACGAGGGCAGCATACACCAGGACAACACGAGGGGCAGCATACACCAGGAGAACACCAGGGCAGCATACACCAGGAGAACACCAGGGCAGCATACACCAGGAGAACACGAGGGCAGCATACACCAGGAGAACACGAGGGCAGCATACACCAGGAGAACACGAGGGGCAGCATACACCAGGAGAACACGAGGGGCAGCATACACCAGGAGAACACGAGGGCAGCATACACCAGGAGAACACGAGGGGCAGCATACACCAGGAGAACATCAGGGCAGCATACACCAGGAGAACACCAGGGGCAGCATACACCAAGAGAACACCAGGGCAGCATACACCAGGAGAACACGAGGGCAGCATACACCAGGAGAACACCAGGGGCAGCATACACCAGGAGAACACGAGGGCAGCATACACCAGGAGAACACCAGGGGCAGCATACACCAGGAGAACATCAGGGCAGCATACACCAGGAGAACATCAGGGCAGCATACACCAGGAGAACATGAGGGGCAGCATACACCAGGAGAACATGAGGGGCAGCATACACCAGGAGAACACCAGGGCAGCATACACCAGGAGAACACCAGGGCAGCATACACCAGGAGAACACGAGGGTTAGCATACACCAGGAGAACACGAGGGCAGCATACACCAGGAGAACACGAGGGCAGCATACACCAGGAGAACACGAGGGGCAGCATACACCAGGAGAACACGAGGGCAGCATACACCAGGAGAACACGAGGGCAGCATACACCAGGAGAACACGAGGGCAGCATACACCAGGAGAACACCAGGGGCAGCATTCACCAGGAGAACACGAGGGGCAGCGTACACCAGGAGAACACGAGGGGCAGCATACACCAGGAGAACACGAGGGGCAGCATACACCAGGAGAACACCAGGGCAGCATACACCAGGAGAACACCAGGGGCAGCATACACCAAGAGAACACCAGGGCAGCATACACCAGGAGAACACGAGGGCAGCATACACCAGGAGAACACGAGGGGCAGCATACACCAGGAGAACACGAGGGGCAGCATACACCAGGAGAACACCAGGGCAGCATACACCAGGAGAACACCAGGGCAGCATACACCAGGAGAACACCAGGGCAGCATACACCAGGAGAACACGAGGGCAGCATACACCAGGAGAACACGAGGGCAGCATACACCAGGAGAACACAAGGGCAGCATACACCAGGAGAACACAAGGGCAGCATACACCAGGAGAACACAAGGGCAGCATACACCAGGAGAACACCAGGGGCAGCATACACCAGGAGAACACCAGGGGGCAGCATACACCAGGAGAACACCAGGGTGCAGCATACACCAGGAGAACACGAGGGCAGCATACACCAGGAGAACACCAGGGGCAGCATACACCAGGAGAA
Source organism: Procambarus clarkii (assembly GCF_040958095.1). NCBI lineage: Eukaryota > Metazoa > Arthropoda > Malacostraca > Decapoda > Cambaridae > Procambarus > Procambarus clarkii. The sequence continues at coordinate 46,813,771 of NC_091171.1, forward strand.
CACCAGGGGGCAGCATACACCAGGAGAACACCAGGGGGCAGCATACACCAGGAGAACACCAGGGGCAGCATACACCAGGAGAACACAAGGGGGCAGCATACACCAGGAGAACACCAGGCTGCAGCATACACCAGGAGAACACCAGGGGGCAGCATACACCAGGAGAACACGAGGGGCAGCATACACCGGGAGAACACCAGGGGGCAGCATACACCAGGAGAACACGAGGGACAGCATACACCAGGAGAACACCAGGGGGCAGCATACACCAGGAGAACACCAGGGCAGCATACACCAGGAGAACACGAGGGGCAGCATACACCAGGAGAACATCAGGGCAGCATACACCAGGAGAACACCAGGGGCAGCATACACCAAGAGAACACCAGGGCAGCATACACCAGGAGAACACGAGGGCAGCATACACCAGGAGAACACCAGGGGCAGCATACACCAGGAGAACACGAGGGCAGCATACACCAGGAGAACACCAGGGGCAGCATACACCAGGAGAACATCAGGGCAGCATACACCAGGAGAACATCAGGGCAGCATACACCAGGAGAACACGAGGGGCAGCATACAACAGGAGAACATGAGGGGCAGCATACACCAGGAGAACACCAGGGCAGCATACACCAGGAGAACACCAGGGCAGCATACACCAGGAGAACACGAGGGTTAGCATACACCAGGAGAACACGAGGGCAGCATACACCAGGAGAACACGAGGGCAGCATACACCAGGAGAACACGAGGGGCAGCATACACCAGGAGAACACGAGGGCAGCATACACCAGGAGAACACGAGGGGCAGCATACACCAGGAGAACACGAGGGCAGCATACACCAGGAGAACACCAGGGGCAGCATACACCAGGAGAACATCAGGGCAGCATACACCAGGAGAACATCAGGGCAGCATACACCAGGAGAACATGAGGGGCAGCATACACCAGGAGAACATGAGGGGCAGCATACACCAGGAGAACACCAGGGCAGCATACACCAGGAGAACACCAGGGCAGCATACACCAGGAGAACACGAGGGTTAGCATACACCAGGAGAACACGAGGGCAGCATACACCAGGAGAACACGAGGGCAGCATACACCAGGAGAACACGAGGGGCAGCATACACCAGGAGAACACGAGGGCAGCATACACCAGGAGAACACGAGGGCAGCATACACCAGGAGAACACCAGGGGCAGCATTCACCAGGAGAACACGAGGGGCAGCATACACCAGGAGAACACGAGGGGCAGCATACACCAGGAGAACACCAGGGCAGCATACACCAGGAGAACACGAGGGGCAGCATACACCAGGAGAACACCAGGGCAGCATACACCAGGAGAACACCAGGGGCAGCATACACCAAGAGAACACCAGGGCAGCATACACCAGGAGAACACGAGGGCAGCATACACCAGGAGAACACGAGGGGCAGCATACACCAGGAGAACACGAGGGGCAGCATACACCAGGAGAACACCAGGGCAGCATACACCAGGAGAACACCAGGGCAGCATACACCAGGAGAACACGAGGGCAGCATACACCAGGAGAACACGAGGGCAGCATACACCAGGAGAACACGAGGGCAGCATACACCAGGAGAACACAAGGGCAGCATACACCAGGAGAACACCAGGGGCAGCATACACCAGGAGAACACCAGGGGGCAGCATACACCAGGAGAACACCAGGGGGCAGCATACACCAGGAGAACACGAGGGCAGCATACACCAGGAGAACACCAGGGGCAGCATACACCAGGAGAACACCAGGGGGCAGCATACACCAGGAGAACACCAGGGGCAGCATACACCAGGAGAACACAAGGGGGCAGCATACACCAGGAGAACACCAGGCTGCAGCATACACCAGGAGAACACCAGGGGGCAGCATACACCAGGAGAACACGAGGGGCAGCATACACCGGGAGAACACCAGGGGGCAGCATACACCAGGAGAACACGAGGGACAGCATACACCAGGAGAACACCAGGGGGCAGCATACACCAGGAGAACACCAGGGGGCAGCATACACCAGGAGAACACGAGGGGCAGCATACACCAGGAGAACATCAGGGCAGCATACACCAGGAGAACACCAGGGGCAGCATACACCAAGAGAACACCAGGGCAGCATACACCAGGAGAACACGAGGGCAGCATACACCAGGAGAACACCAGGGGCAGCATACACCAGGAGAACATCAGGGCAGCATACACCAGGAGAACATCAGGGCAGCATACACCAGGAGAACACGAGGGGCAGCATACACCAGGAGAACATGAGGGGCAGCATACACCAGGAGAACACCAGGGCAGCATACACCAGGAGAACACCAGGGCAGCATACACCAGGAGAACACGAGGGTTAGCATACACCAGGAGAACACGAGGGCAGCATACACCAGGAGAACACGAGGGCAGCATACACCAGGAGAACACGAGGGGCAGCATACACCAGGAGAACATGAGGGCAGCATACACCAGGAGAACACGAGGGCAGCATACACCAGGAGAACACCAGGGGCAGCATTCACCAGGAGAACACGAGGGGCAGCGTACACCAGGAGAACACGAGGGGTGTGGGAAAAACCTGCTGGGATTGATATAAGAGGAGACTACCAGGGACTTGTACTGAACTAAATTAAAAATTTACTGTCTGCAAATTAATTCAACTAAAATCTCTAGCTAGGGTTGTAAATCCTAGATCCTCTTTTCCTAATGACAAACTGTGGGCTGTAAGGGACAGGTGGGGTGAATGACTATGTTGATAGAAGTTCCAATCCACCTGTAGACAGGGATCTCACATCAGCTTGTATTTTATACAAGGATAAGATTTGATAAATTCAGTTATCTGACTGAACACTGGCTCTGTTTAAATCAGGGATTTAAACATACATAGTCTAACCTAGCACCATAACTTAACAGCCAATATGTACTTATACTATAAACAACAAATTAAATTGTAAAAGTATAATAAATGACCTTAAATGTAGTCTTAATACTATCAAGTACTAGAAATTATATTCAATTAAATGAACTTATATGATAACTTAAAAATTAACTAAGCAAACAATTGATAACTTAATTTATATATTCAAATATATATGCAGACATATTCAATTTATATGATACAGTTAGCTTGACTGAATCTTTTCCAAAACTATGGACACTTGTGAGGTTTTTACTTATTGAGGCTGAATTATTTTCTGACACAATGGACACCCATGAGGTTCAGTGCTTGGATAAGATTCACAGCTACACTACAATTTTAATAAACGTACCGATGAATGAGGCTTTGCCTCGCTTTTTAACCAACAGACAGATTTATAGGATATTAAAGTTACACAAGCATACAATTGGCCAATCATACACCAAATAACCCTCAATATACTTCTCTGCCAGTCGGGGTGCCTGTCTGACAAGTTTGCCAGACTGATTAACTCTCTTGTTGAGTTTAGGCACGATATTTTGCTATAGCGTTGCTGTATGATGATCTGGTAGCGTTGCTACTTGGATTTTTCTTTAACTGCGTTGCAGAAAAATGATATTTGATAAAGAATAGGAATGAAGGTGGTGGAAACCTCGTCACTGTGATCTCCACTAAACACTCTTATTTTATAAATGTTCTAGGATTTTCCTTGTAGATATTGTCCAGGTACTCCCCCAGTTCTAGAGAGTGTTCACTGGCGATAAAAAATATTAGATAAGGTGTCCTTGAGCTGGTAATGTTCGCTAAGGATCAGTCACTTGTTCACTCATTTGGAAACAAACGCGGAGTGCCCCGGGCTTTGTTGGTCGGCGCTTCACTCCCCCCATCGCCCTACCATGCTCTCTGAGCACGGTAGCCTTCTATGAATATTGATTGATTATTTTTACAGTCTAGACTTATGATTAAGATAAGATGTGATTATAATATAATTAGATATAAGATTTAAAGATTATAAGTAGTATTTGAAAGTACCACTGATTCTTATTAAGGATTCGATTTTTAATCCTACCGGATGTTGAATCAATGTTCCAATAGTTTTTTAATTAAGAAGTCCTTCTAGAAGCTTCTGGATCCTTGAGAAATCATGTACAAAGTCACGTAGGCATCAAAAGGGCCCCTGTTGCGTACGTGTTCATGGTGCCATTGTCATCCAGGATCAAGCTATATAATGAATCTTTAATGATTCTAATATGATTTTGATACGATTTAGATATGATTTTGATATGATTTAGATATGATATAGAAATTATACATTTCTTAGATGATTATTAGATATGGTGGGTAAAAATTTCCCACATCTTCCAGAGGGAGAGAACTGGCACAGAGTCCAATACTTAGGACAATAGTAACCATATGTATTTATTTACTCTCCATTGGATTGATAATACAAGTGCAAATTTTGCTTGCACTTTTGTGCTGCTGTCCGTTGTGGACGATTGTGTCTGTTAGGAGTCTGTGGGTCTTGTGGAGTTAGAGTTTCTTGAGGTCTCTCAGGATCTAACTGCAGCTGGCTCACTGATTCCATGTGGATGAGTTTGTCCAATGTCTTCAGGGAAGTTGTTCCTTTAGACAGGATTTTGACTATTCTCAAAATCCCCTGACTATCTGGATGGACTGAGACAACTTTACCTAATGGCCAGTCAGCCCTAGGGCCATCACTGTCTACCAAGACAATATCGCCAGGTTGGAGATTAGCAATATTATGTGGGACATTGGCCCCATAGTGATGTTCTCGTAGAGATGTAAGATATTCTTTTGTCCAAACATCATTCCATTTTTGGATTATGCTGGACAGATGCTTATACCCCTGAACCAACTCGCTCTGACCCACATATGAGGGATCTCTGATCTCATCATCCACTAGAGATGGTACTGGAGTCAGAAGTCTTCCATACATTAGGTGGGCAGGACTTAATGGCTCATGTTGAGTAGGATCCTCAGACAAGTAAGTCAACGGCCGGTTATTCACCCTTGATTCTATTTCCGTGATTACTGTCTGGAGTTCTTGAAGATTGATTTTCTGACGGTGTAGAGATTTTCTCAAGGATCTTTTTACAGTTCCTATTAACCGTTCATAAAATCCTCCGTGCCATGGGGCTCTCGGAGGGATAAATTTCCATCTGCAATGACGCTGTTCCAGTGTGGAAGTAACTGCAGGATGGGAACAGATTTCCCGTAGACATGCTTCTCCAGCTACCAAGTTTGCTCCGTTATCTGAAATCATCAGCTTAGGGCATGATCGGCGTGCTGCGAATCTGCGGAAAGCTTGAATAAATGATTGAGCAGTCATATCGGGTGTTACCTCTAGATGTACTGCCCTGGTGGTAGCACAGGTGAACAGACAGATGTATGCCTTGATAGGTTGCTTATCTGCAGTCCCCGTTAGATATATTGCTCCTGTATAATCTACTCCTGTCGTTTCGAAAGGTTGTAGATGGACCACTCGTTCCTTTGGTAGGGGTGGTGGCCCTGGATAAGAGCAAGTTCTTGCATCGTACCTTCGGCATATCATGCAATTCTTCAAGATTGATTTGACTGACTGTCTTCCCTGAGGAATCCAGTACTGCTGTCTGATTTGTGTGAGTGTGTCTAACACTCCTCCATGTTTGATGATTTGTTGATGTGTATGCAACACAATCAACCTTGTGATCCAATGATTTTTTGGTAAAAGCCATGGATGCACGGTATCTAGATTGATATCTGCGTGTTTAAGTCTCCCTCCACAACGCAGAATGTTGTGATTTTCTTGGTCTATCCACAGACCGAGATTGTGTTTTAACTTATGCGGAAGATTTTCATAGTTATTCCCATAAGTTTCTCTCTGGGCTTGTCTTACCCAATAGATAAGTGCATCAGGAAAAGTGTATTTTATACCTTTTTTCCTGAGATAATGAAACACGTTCTGTGTTACATTGATTAATTTGATGAGCGAGGAGTAACGAGTACAATCCAAGACTGATATTTGAGCTTGCTGCCTGGTGGTAGTTATGGTTTGTGTCGTAATGACGTGTGGCTTTTGTTCAGGCCAACTACCATTCACTAACCATCGGGGCCCATGAAACCAAATATCTGCCTTTGCAAACTGTTTAAATGTCATACCTCTTGATAAGAGATCAGCTGGATTATCCTTTGTTGGTACATGCAACAATTGAAAGCCTGCGGAAATTTCTTTAATTTCCGAGACGCGATTTTTTACATATGGAGTTGGACAGTTGTCGTTTCGTACCCATTGTAAGACAGCTTCATTGTCAGACCATATAATGACATCTTTGATGTTCATGGTAGACAAGACTTGTTTGATATGCACTGCTAAGCGTGTTCCAGTTAGCAGTGCTGTTAGTTCCATCTGAGGCAAAGTCCTCTTTTTTTAATGGAGCGACTCTGGCCTTAGAGGTGATAAGATATGATTGATTAGAAGTCACTAAGTAAGCACAAGCTCCAAAAGCTTTGGCTGACGAGTCTGCGAATACATGTAGTGATACTTCTTCATTTTCCTCGACTATGTGTCTCGGAAAGATTATCTTTTCAACTAAAGTTTGTTCTTGAGCCACTTCCATCCAAGCTTTTTGTAACCGGATTGGTAGTGGATCATCCCAACCAACCTTAGCCTTCCATGCTTCTTGCACCAATAAACGCCACTTGATAGTCAAAGGATTTAGTAGACCAAGTGGGTCGAATACTTTGCTAACTTGTGAAAGCAAATCCCTTTTTGTAGTGATGTTGTAATTTACTGGCACAGATTTGATCGATATTGTGTCCGAGATTAAATCCCAATCCATACCTAACACCTTTTGTGATTCTGGTACGTGATATTCAGGGTAATCTCTTGCTATTTGATTATTCAATGTTGCATTATTAGAGGCCCAAGATTGTAGTGGCATGTTGGCACCTTGTAGCTCCTTGTTGGCCTCTTGATATAATTGTAACAGTTCAGTAGTACTGTTAACTGTCCCTTGAAAATTATCTACATATAGATTTTGACTGATTTCAGTCTTACAGGGACTTGATGATTTCTTCAGATGAGTATCTAGAGTTGCTTGCAACAGAAATGGACTGCTTGTCGCGCCGAAAAGAACTGAAGAGAATCTGAAAGTCACTACAGGACTATTGACATCTTCTGGGTTCTCTACCCATAGAAACTTAGTGCTCTATCTTCTTCCTGCAAGCCAACTCTTAGAAAGGCCTTACATATATCTGCTGAATACGCATATTTGTTAAGTCTAAACTTCAACAGTATGTCATACAATTTCTGAGTTAGACTTGGACCTGTTTGCAAACAATCATTTAGACTGGTTCCTTGGGGTCCAGATTTAGAGCTACAATTAAAAACTATCCGTAAAGGAGTTGTTCTTGATTCTCTCATTACAGCCATGTGAGGTAAAAAATGGCCTGTTTGCTTATTGTCATGTTTCACGACTTCGATGAATTTATTCTTTAATTGTTGAGCAATAATCTCATGATAGAGTTTTAAATGCTCAGGCCTTTTTCTTAGCTTTGCTAATTGTGATTTAAATTGACTATAAGCCATGTGATAATTGGTAGGTAAGGTTTTATGGTTGATTTTCCATGGTAGCCTTACCCAGTACTGTCCATCATGGTACTGTACAGTTTCTAAGTACTGATTGTATGCACAGACATCATCAGGACTTGGTTGTTCAGGAATTATTCCTATGGCATCAAGTTCCCACAATTGATGTACAGATTCTAATCCATCATCAATCATGTGGGGGATTGTAAGTGGTGACTGTTCTTTGCCTAGTCATGCCACTATTACAGTTTCTGTATGATGTGATTTTTCAGGAGTTGAAGGTTCAAGATCTAGTATAGGTCCTGTCATCAATATGCCTCCTGCTGATTTGAGTATATTCATACCCATAGATTCTTCTGATCCCAGAATGAATCGATGATAGTAGTCAGCTCCAATCAGGATTCCGATATCCCCTATGTAGTCAGACTCAAGCAGAGGATCTGCTAATTGGATTCCTTTTTCTTTTAGGAATTTAATTGTGGCTGTCAGACCAGTCACTTCCATTTCAGTAGGAATTTTATCAACTACTATGGCTTCTACTGCCCTTTGGGATGTACCTAGACAGACATTGAGTTTTACTACTGGAAAGGTTCTACGACCAGAATTAGTAAAAAACCCTGATATGGAGGTAGATACTTGCTTTGAAGATTTAAGTTGTAAATCTTCTGCCATCTTTTTACTGATAAAGGTTTTCTGTGACCCTTGATCAAAAAAGCCTCTAGTTGCAATACAAATTCCTTGATTGCATAGTTCTAGCTGTGCAGTAGGCAATATGGCTGCTGTAACAATTTCTGTATCCAAGTCGTTGACATTGCTCATTTCTGTACAGAATTGTACGGCTGTTGTGGTATTATCATCTTTGGGCTTTGCCTGAGATGCAGGTTGCTTATTGGAAGTCTGTGATCTGGATTGAGTGTTAATATCACTACAGAGTGCTGTGTGATGTACACTTTTATGACAATATTGGCAGTTCTGTAATTGAGTGTTACACTCACTTTTATCGTGCTTCCGTAGACAACGGATGCACCTGTTGAGAGATTTCAGTCGATCGATTCGACTGGCACGGCCTTCATATACTGTGCATTGATAAATGGTATGTGCTTCTTGACAGAATAAACATTTTGGGGCACTTGTAGCTCCTTTTGTCTTATCTGTCTTAGGAGCTTGGTTTCCTACAGTTCTGTTAACTGTGGGGGATATAGCATAAGAGCCAACATTATTCTGTTTCCACTTTGCAGAAGAGGAGTTTTGTTGCCTTGATTTTTGACTGCCATTCTGGACATTTTTGCTTTTGTCCGTGGATTCACCTTTGGGGATTTTTTCTTGAGATCTAAGTTTTCCTCGGCTTCGTAATCTTTGTACGTAAGCTCGAAGTCCATCAATGATTTGGCTTTGTGATAAGATGTTGTTACAAGTATGTAACACTTGTAGGTAAGCAATTACATGGAAGTAGGTCATACAAGCATGTAACACTTGCACTCCTCCAAGGATTTCCTTAAAGGATGAATTGTATCTGTAATAATGTGTATCTACATTATTCATGATGTGATGAAGCATTTTTCTTTTTCTTTTTTCTCGGCTTTGCCTTTTCTATTAAGTAAGTCTCTTTGAGATGCTTGATTAACTTCAGATTTTCTGAGGCTGCTTTCACTCCAGTGAAAGCATGAGATTAAGTGATCAAGACTTTATTCTTGGATTAAGATAGTTATCTTAGATGGATGATAATATTTGTATTGACATTGTCAATGTGTTGTTAGCCTTTCAGATTGTGATGTGAGATTAAGATTGGTCTTAATCCCCAATTGTAGACTATTGTAGCCAAGTGATGATGACATTTGTCTATCACCTGATTTAAATAGTCTGTAGGCTGTAGATTCAAGTGATTTTTTAGACACTTTGTGTCCTTTTCTTTTCTGTTTCAGTTGCTGGTGGAATACTGTTAGTCATTTTGACTTTTTCCGAGTTTCGGAGATTCCGAGATTTTTCTCTTTTTTTCTGATGAATATGTTTGATGTTAATGTATTTTGATAAATGAGCTTTCCTGTCTACTTAGGTAATGATTCCAAAGATCGTCCTTCATTTCCTCCCAGGAATCTGGTTGTAGCAGGTGTTCAATTATCAAAAGTACTGTAATAATTTGATTTGTGACCCGAATGCACGAATGCACCAAGTTGGTAAATCCTGTAATAATTTTTTAAAAATAGTAAATGGCACTATTTTTGCAAAGTCATTACAAAATCTGTTACCATAATAATTGTTAGATAAAATACAGTAGAATGTCTACTGGTTTTACCTGTTATAGGGTATGATATAGTTGATTATGGTTAGATTGTAAGGAATGCTCTTACAGTGATGATAACACTTTTTTAATGAATATTATGTAATGAGCAGCTCTGAAAATCAGTAGATTAGAGATAATGCTAGATAATACACTTAAATATATATGTAATGTTACCACAATGAGGTAGGTAATGGTATTTTATGATTAAGATGCAGTGCAGTGTCTTTGACACTGATATACTTAATTACTGAGGTTTCTTAACACAAAACAGTATCAGTTTGTTATGAATGCTTACTAGTTAATGGATATGGTGGCTTAAGCCACTGCAAACTATTTGTTTACTTAGATATATAGCTATGATAAACATTGGCTGATAGCTAGGTTATGCTAGAATATGTAAGAATTATTCCAATGCAAAATCAAGAAGTTTCTTATGTATTTGGCATTGAAATATTTGGTAAACGAATGATCCTAAATATCTAGGTACAAAGGACCATTATTATCCGGTTCGAAGGACCATTAATGTGGGAAAAACCTGCTGGGATTGATATAAGAGGAGACTACCAGGGACTTGTACTGAACTAAATTAAAAATTTACTGTCTGCAAATTAATTCAACTAAAATCTCTAGCTAGGGTTGTAAATCCTAGATCCTCTTTTCCTAATGACAAACTGTGGGCTGTAAGGGACAGGTGGGGTGAATGACTATGTTGATAGAAGTTCCAATCCACCTGTAGACAGGGATCTCACATCAGCTTGTATTTTATACAAGGATAAGATTTGATAAATTCAGTTATCTGACTGAACACTGGCTCTGTTTAAATCAGGGATTTAAACATACATAGTCTAACCTAGCACCATAACTTAACAGCCAATATGTACTTATACTATAAACAACAAATTAAATTGTAAAAGTATAATAAATGACCTTAAATGTAGTCTTAATACTATCAAGTACTAGAAATTATATTCAATTAAATGAACTTATATGATAACTTAAAAATTAACTAAGCAAACAATTGATAACTTAATTTATATATTCAAATATATATGCAGACATATTCAATTTATATGATACAGTTAGCTTGACTGAATCTTTTCCAAAACTATGGACACTTGTGAGGTTTTTACTTATTGAGGCTGAATTATTTTCTGACACAATGGACACCCATGAGGTTCAGTGCTTGGATAAGATTCACAGCTACACTACAATTTTAATAAACGTACCGATGAATGAGGCTTTGCCTCGCTTTTTAACCAACAGACAGATTTATAGGATATTAAAGTTACACAAGCATACAATTGGCCAATCATACACCAAATAACCCTCAATATACTTCTCTGCCAGTCGGGGTGCCTGTCTGACAAGTTTGCCAGACTGATTAACTCTCTTGTTGAGTTTAGGCACGATATTTTGCTACAGCGTTGCTGTATGATGATCTGGTAGCGTTGCTACTTGGATTTTTCTTTAACTGCGTTGCAGAAAAATGATATTTGATAAAGAATAGGAATGAAGGTGGTGGAAACCTCGTCACTGTGATCTCCACTAAACACTCTTATTTTATAAATGTTCTAGGATTTTCCTTGTAGATATTGTCCAGGTACTCCCCCAGTTCTAGAGAGTGTTCACTGGCGATAAAAAATATTAGATAAGGTGTCCTTGAGCTGGTAATGTTCGCTAAGGATCAGTCACTTGTTCACTCATTTGTTAACAAACGCGGAGTGCCCCGGGCTTTGTTGGTCGGCGCTTCACTCCCCCCATCGCCCTACCATGCTCTCTGAGCACGGTAGCCTTCTATGAATATTGGTTGATTATTTTTACAGTCTAGACTTATGATTAAGATAAGATGTGATTATAATATAATTAGATATAAGATTTAAAGATTATAAGTAGTATTTGAAAGTACCACTGATTCTTATTAAGGATTCGATTTTTAATCCTACCGGATGTTGAATCAATGTTCCAATAGTTTTTTAATTAAGAAGTCCTTCTAGAAGCTTCTGGATCCTTGAGAAATCATGTACAAAGTCACGTAGGCATCAAAAGGGCCCCTGTTGCGTACGTGTTCATGGTGCCATTGTCATCCAGGATCAAGCTATATAATGAATCTTTAATGATTCTAATATGATTTTGATACGATTTAGATATGATTTTGATATGAATTAGATATGATATAGAAATTATACATTTCTTAGATGATTATTAGATATGGTGGGTAAAAATTTCCCACAAGGGGCAGCATACACCAGGAGAACACCAGGGCAGCATACACCAGGAGAACACGAGGGGCAGCATACACCAGGGCAGCATACACCAGGAGAACACCAGGGGCAGCATACACCAAGAGAACACCAGGGCAGCATACACCAGGAGAACACGAGGGCAGCATACACCAGGAGAACACGAGGGGCAGCATACACCAGGAGAACACCAGGGCAGCATACACCAGGAGAACACCAGGGCAGCATACACCAGGAGAACACGAGGGCAGCATACACCAGGAGAACACGAGGGCAGCATACACCAGGAGAACACGAGGGCAGCATACACCAGGAGAACACAAGGGCAGCATACACCAGGAGAACACTAGGGGCAGCATACACCAGGAGAACACCAGGGGGCAGCATACACCAGGAGAACACCAGGGGGCAGCATACACCAGGAGAACACGAGGGCAGCATACACCAGGAGAACACCAGGGGCAGCATACACCAGGAGAACACCAGGGGGCAGCATACACCAGGAGAACACCAGGGGGCAGCATACACCAGGAGAACACCAGGGGCAGCATACACCAGGGGGCAGCATACACCAGGAGAACACCAGGCTGCAGCATACACCAGGAGAACACCAGGGGGCAGCATACACCAGGAGAACACGAGGGGCAGCATACACCAGGAGAACACCAGGGGGCAGCATACACCAGGAGAACACGAGGGACAGCATACACCAGGAGAACACCAGGGGGCAGCATACACCAGGAGAACACCAGGGCAGCATACACCAGGAGAACACGAGGGGGCAGCATACACCAGGAGAACACCAGGGCAGCATACACCAGGAGAACACGAGGGCAGCATACACCAGGAGAACACCAGAGGCAGCATACACCAGGAGAACACGAGGGCAGCATACACCAGGAGAACACGAGGGCAGCATACACCAGGAGAACACGAGGGCAGCATACACCAGGAGAACACGAGGGCAGCATACACCAGGAGAACACCAGGGGCAGCATACACCAGGAGAACACGAGGGCGGCATACACCAGGAGAACACCAGGGGCAGCAAACACCAGGAGAACACGAGGGCAGCAAACACCAGGAGAACACGAGGGGCAGCATACACCAGGAGAACACGAGGGGCAGCATACACCAGGAGAACACGAGGGGCAGCATACACCAGGAGAACACGAGGGCAGCATACACCAGGAGAACACGAGGGCAGCATACACCAGGAGAACACGAGGGCAGCATACACCAGGAGAACACCAGGGGCAGCATACACCAGGAGAACACGAGGGCAGCATACACCAGGAGAACACGAGGGGCAGCATACACCAGGAGAACACGAGGGTTAGCATACACCAGGAGAACACGAGGGGCAGCATACACCAGGAGAACACGAGGGGCAGCATACACCAGGAGAACACGAGGGGCAGCATACACCAGGAGAACACGAGGGGCAGCATACACCAGGAGAACACGAGGGGCAGCATACACCAGGAGAACACGAGGGGCAGCATACACCAGGAGAACACTAAGGGCAGCATACACCATGAGAACACGAGGGGCAGCATACACCAGGAGAACACAAGGACAGCATACACCAGGAGAACATCAGGGGCAGCATACAGCAGGAGAACACCAGGGCAGCATACACCAGGAGAACACGTGGGGGCAGCATACACCAGGACAACACCAGGGCAGCATACACCAGGAGAACACCAGGGCAGCATACACCAGAACACCAGGGGTCAGCATACACCATGAGAACACGAGGGGCAGCATACACCAGGAGAACACAAGGACAGCATACACCAGGAGAACACGAGGGCAGCATACACCAGGAGAACACCAGGGGTCAGCATACACCATGAGAACACGAGGGGCAGCATACACCAGGAGAACACAAGGACAGCATACACCAGGAGAACACCAGGGCAGCATACACCAGGAGAACACCAGGGGTCAGCATACACCATGAGAACACGAGGGGCAGCATACACCAGGAGAACACAAGGACAGCATACACCAGGAGAACACCAGGGGCAGCATACACCAGGAGAACACCTGGGCAGCATACACCAGGAGAACACAAGGACAGCATACACCAGGAGAACACCAGGGGCAGCATACACCAGGAGAACACCAGGGGCAGCATACACCAGGAGAACACAAGGACAGCATACACCAGGAGAACACCTGGGCAGCATACACCAGGAGAACACAAGGACAGCATACAGCATACACCATACTGGCAAACGCCCCATTACCCTTCAAAAACTTGTACAAAAATCCCTATCAGGGGCTGTATACAACCTTCGTGAGACCTGTTATTGAGTATGCTGCCCCGGCATGGAACCCCGGTACCTAATGGAACTAAACATTAATTAGAAAATTCCAAAAGTGTCCCAGTTCCTGAGCTAAGAGGACTGAGCTATGAAGAACCTGAGGAAAATAGACGTCACTATACTGGGGAGAAAGAACGAACAGGGCGGACATGATAACGACTTACAAGATACTGACGGAGATTGACATAGTAGATATAGAAGCAATGTTCACATTCCAGGTAAATCCATTTACAGTTGTAAATTTAAATATAAGAAAAACGAGTGAAAAGTGTCACTGCATTGAACTACTGGCGGAGCTTAAAGGCTCAACCCTGCAAGCACAATTAGGTGAGTTCACTAACATTAAAGCAGTGAAGCATATGAGGTGACATGATCACCACGTACCTGATACTGACGGCAATACGCAATGTATACAGAGACCTTTTC
>NC_091171.1:46833590-46836090 GCF_040958095.1 Procambarus clarkii
GCAGTCCGCCCAGCCCTCTCTTTCTTGCTTAATCTGTGTCACCTGATCGTAGAATTCTATCAAGCCTGTAAGGCAAGATTTACCCTCCCTGAATCCATGTTGGCGATTTGTCACGAAGTCCCTTCTCTCCAGATGTGTTACCAGGTTTTTTCTCACGATCTTCTCCATCACCTTGCATGGTATACAAGTCAAGGACACTGGCCTGTAGTTCAGTGCCTCTTGTCTGTCGCCCTTTTTGTATATTGGGACCACATTCGCCGTCTTCCATATTTCTGGTAGGTCTCCCGTCTCTAGTGACTTACTATACACTATGGAGAGTGGCAGGCAAAGTGCCTCTGCACACTCTTTCAGTACCCATGGTGAGATCCCATCTGGACCAACAGCCTTTCTAACATCCAGATCCAGCAGGTGTCTCTTGACCTCCTCTCTCGTAATTTCGAACTCCTCCAAGGCCGCCTGGTTTACCTCCCTTTCTCCTAACACAGTGACCTCACCCTGTTCTATTGTGAAGACCTCCTGGAACCTCTTGTTGAGTTCCTCACACACCTCTCTGTCATTCTCTGTATACCTGTCCTCGCCTGTTCTAAGTTTCAATACCTGTTCTTTCACTGTTGTTTTCCTTCTGATGTGACTGTGGAGTAGCTTTGGTTCGGTCTTGGCTTTGTTTGCTATATCATTTTCAAAATTTTTCTCTGCTTCTCTTCTCACCCTGACGTACTCATTCCTGGTTCTCTGGTATCTCTCTCTGCTTTCTGGTGTTCTGTTATTCCGGAAGTTCCTCCACGCCTTTTTGTTCAGTTTCTTCGCTTCCATACATGCCCTATTATACCATGGATTCTTCTGTTGCTTCTCGGATTTTTCCCTTTGGGCCGGGATGAACCTGTTTACTGCCTCCTGACACTTTTGGGTAACATAGTCCATCATACCCTGTACAGACTTGTCTCTGAGGTCTGTGTCCCAAGGTATTTCACTTAGGAAACTTCTCATCTGTTCATAATTCCCCTTTCGGTATGCCAGCCTTTTGATTCCTAGTTCTTTTTGGGGGGAGATAAGTCCTAGCTCTACCAGGTACTCAAAATTCAATACACTGTGGTCACTCATTCCCAAGGGCGCTTCCATCTTAACTTCCCTTATATCCCATTCATTTAGGGTAAATATCAAATCAAGCATTGCTGGTTCATCTTCTCCTCTCATTCTTGTTGGTTCTTTGGTGTGCTGGCTTAGAAAGTTTCTTGTTGCCACGTCCAGCAGCTTAGCTCTCCATGTTTCTGGTCCTCCATGCGGGTCTCTGTTCTTCCAATCTATCTTCCCATGGTTGAAGTCTCCCATAATTAGTAGTCCAGATCCATTCCTGCTAGCAACAGAAGCTGCTCTTTCTATTATGTTAATGGTGGCCATGTTGTTTCTATCATATTCCTGTCTAGGTCTTCTGTCATTTGGTGGTCGATTATATATGACTGCGACTATAATTTTTTTTTCCCTCCATTTGTTACAGTACCTGCTATGTAGTCACTGAAACCTTCACAGCCCTGAATATCCATCTCCTCAAAATGTGGAGGACACACTCACACCATGTGAGTGTGTCAGGAGCCATGTGAGTGTGTCAGGAGCCATGTGAGTGTGTCAGGATCCATGTGAGTGTGTCAGGAGCCATGTGAGTGTGTCAGAATACATTTGAGTGTGTCAGGAGCCATGTGAGTGTGTCAGGAGCCATGTGAGTGTGTTATGATGTCTGTGGGAGAGTGGAACGTGCTCCGTTTGCCCCGTGGAACAAAGGCCAGTTCTCCTCCACTCGTGTGAGTGGGGGAAGAACGTGCTGGTGTCCTCCCGTGGCAGGTGGACACGTGTCTTATGGCACTGAGACACGGCACTCATCACTCTACTTGTTGTTGAATAACATAAACTCTTCAGAATTATTGATCCCTGATTACTGCATCTCTCTCTCTGTCTCTCTCTCTCTCTCTCTCTCTCTCTCTCTCTCTCTCTCTCTCTCTCTCTCTCTCTCTCTCTCTCTCTCTCTCCCCGCCAGACACAGCCCAGGATGTGTTACCTTACGGACCACAGATGGCGTGTTTCAGAATATTCTTTTATTCATGAATTCGCAGAAAGGGGAAATCCAATTTTTCGCGTACAATTGTTCATTGGTGTATGAGTATGGAAGTCCTCTCAGTGATGTTGTATGGCTGTGTATGGAGGCATACAAGAGGCTCGTAATGGTCCTTTTGCAGGACTTTCAGTTTTTCGTATGATAAGATTGCATTCTTCGCGGTTCCTTGCAAGATTGTACATGACTGTCAACCACTGCAAATGATGGTGTGTTACGGGTTTGTGTGTGTGTGTGTGGCTCCGTTCAGCGACGGCCTCGCTTCGTGTAGGGGTCAGAGTTCGAGCCCCCGATGACCCAATTGGTTGGGCACCTCTCCGTCTCTCCTGTTGTTCAGCTTCGTTACAACTGCACCTGTTGTTATGATGCCCAACAGTCACTCCTGTTGTGCTGCTT
>NC_091171.1:46841090-46873590 GCF_040958095.1 Procambarus clarkii
AAACCATGTTCACAAGAATGTTCTTCACTCAAGACAGCCTCTAATTCTTTTGTTATTCACTCAATTTGAATGAACCGTTGTGTTTGAATGGATATATATTTCATTCATATTCAAATTTATATTTGAAATCCTAGTACTAACCAATCATATTTCAAAACGATTCAAACTAGCCAATCATGTGTGACTAAGCGCCAGCCAATCACTGAGGAATGTCGAAAGAACATCAAGGACAACCTCTGCCTGTAACGATGCTCTTAGTGAACTTTATCCTCTTTTTGCACGCTTGAAGGCGCTTCAGGAAGGAATACCTTGAGAAACAGGACACTTCAGGGTAATGGGAAAAAAGCTCCGAGTCCTTAAATCACGACTCAGGCGAAGTGAGTCGTGATTTAAGCTAGAGAGGAAGTGGAGCTCTGATCAATGACGTTTGAGAAGTGCTCTTAACTGCAGACTGTTGACGTGGTCTTAAAGTCTTGCTATAAGATGACCATTCTTCTGTGAAGATCCTGAGTGACTTGGTTCACTGTTCTCTAAAATCTTACGTTTCAACTTGAAAGACCTGTGAAGTGGTTCGTCCTAGGCTCAGAGGTTTGTATTACGAGTGACTTCGTAACGACATGACAGGGCTCACTTCGCAAGACATGACAAGCTGATCAATCAAGACAACATTCCTGATCAAGGCAAGACGGGGCTGATATCTTAACTCATAACACTTGGGTTATTCTATACGTTAAATAACATTTCATAGAATCACTTATTCCATGCGTCCAACGATACTGCTGCACAGAGAGAACCGCTGACCTGCAGCACAGAGAGAACCACTAACCTGCAGCACAGAGAGAACCACTAACCTGCAGCACAGAGAGAACCACTGACCTGCAGCACAGAGAGAACCACTGACCTGCAGCACAGAGAGAACCACTAACCTGCAGCACAGAGAGAACCGCTGACCTGCAGCACAGAGAACCACTGACCTGCAGCACAGAGAGAACCACTGACCTGCATCACAGAGAGAACCGCTGACCTGCACCACAGAGAACCACTGACCTGCAGCACAGAGAGAACCGCTGACCTGCACCACAGAGTGAACCACTAACCTACAGTACAGAGAGAACCACTGACCTGCAGCACAGACAGAACCACTGACCTGCAGCACAGAGAGAACCACTGACCTGCAGCACAGAGAGAACCACCGACCTGCAGCACAGAGAGAACCAATGACCTGCAGCACAGACAGAACCACTGACCTGCAGCACAGAGAGAACCACTAACCTACAGTACAGAGAGAACCACTGACCTGCAGCACAGAGAGAACCACCAACCTGCAGCACAGAGAGAACCACCAACCTGCAGCACAGAGAGAACCACCAACCTGCAGCACAGAGAGAACCACTGACCTGCAGCACAGAGAAACCACTGACCTGCAGCACAGAGAGAACCAACTAACCTGCAGCACAGAGAACCACTGACCTCTAGCACAGAGAGAACCAACGACCTACACCACAGAGAGAACCACTGACCTGCAGCACAGAGAGAACCAACTAACCTGCAGCACAGAGAACCACTGACCTCTAGCACAGAGAGAACCAATGACCTGCAGCACAGAGAGAACCAACGACCTGCAGCACAGGTGAAAAGAGAGAGAGAGAGAGAGACAGAGAGAGAGACAGAGAGAGAGAGAGAGAGAGAGAGAGAGAGAGAGAGACAGAGAGAGAGAGAGAGGGGGGGGGCAGGAACGAGGCGAACCACGCACGAAATGCTCGATCTGGGTTCGAGACCCACTCTGGAATGTAAACAAGAATTTCGCTCTCGGGTTGAATCCAGAAGTGTTCTGGAAATAGGACTCTCGAGGTTATTCTCCTCTTCGTCCTTCTCTTTTTTCCTCTTTAGTGAAGAGTGAAGCTAGAGAGCCGGGATGAGATACAATTCTTGTAGAGTGGAGGATAGAAGCTAGTTAAAGTAATTTGTTCATGTGATGAGTTGATTGGTGTTGGGGCTGATGATTGGGTCTCTTGGTGTTGAGACTGATGATTGGGTCTCTTGAGGATGTTGGGGCTGATGATTGGGTTTCTTGGTGTTGGGACTGATGATTGGGTCTCTTGAGGGTGTTGGGGACTGATTGGGTCTCTTGATGGTGTTGGGGCTGATGATTGGGTTTCTTGGTGTTGGGACTGATGATTGGGTCTCTTGAGGGTGTTGGGGACTGATTGGGTCTCTTGATGGTGTTGGGACTGATGATTGGGTCTCTTGGTGTTGGGACTGATGATTGGGTCTCTTGGTGTTGGGGCTGATGATTGGGTCTCTTGAGGGTGTTGGAACTGATTGGGTCTCTTGAGGGTGTTGGGGCTGATGATTGGGTTTCTTGGTGTTGAGACTGATGATTGGGTCTCTTGAGGGTGTTGGGGCTGATGATTGGGTTTCTTGGTGTTGGGACTGATGGTTGGGTCTCTTGAGGGTGTTGGGACTGATTGGGTCTCTTGATGGTGTTGGGACTGATGATTGGGTCTCTTGAGGGTGTTGGGGCTGATGATTGGGTCTCAAGAGGGTGTTGGGACTGATGATTGGGTCTCAAGAGGGTGTTGGGACTGATGATTGGGTCTCTTGAGGGTGTTGGGACTGATGATTGGGTCTCTTGAGGGTGTTGGGACTGATGATTGGGTATCTTGAGGGTGTTGGGACTGATGATTGGGTCTCTTGAGGGTGTTGGGACTGATGATTGGGTCTCTTGAGGGTGTTGGGACTGATGATTGGGTCTCTTGAGGGTGTTGGCGGCTGATGATTGGGTCTCATGAGGGTGCTGGGACTGATGATTGAGTCTCTTGAAGGTGTTGGGACTGATGATTGGGTCTCTTGAGGGTGCTGGGACTGATGATTGGGTCTCTTGAGGGTGTTGGGACTGATGATTGGGTCTCTTGAGGGTGTTGGGACTGATGATTGGGTCTCTTGAGGGTGTTGGGACTGATGATTGGGTATCTTGAGGGTGTTGGGGACTGATTGGGTCTCTTGATGGTGTTGGGACTGATGATTGGGTCTCTTGAGGGTGTTGGGGACTGATTGGGTCTCTTGATGGTGTTGGGACTGATGATTGGGTCTCTTGAGGGTGTTGGGACTGATTATTGGGTCTCTTGAGGGTGTTGGGACTGATGATTGGGTCCTTGAGGGTGTTGGGGGCTGATGATTGGGTCTCATGAGGGTGTTGGGACTGATGATTGGGTCTCTTGAGGGTGTTGGGACTGATGATTGGGTCTCTTGAGGGTGCTGGGACTGATGATTGGGTCTCTTGACGGTGTTGGGACTGATGATTGGGTCTCTTGAGGGTGTTGGGACTGATGATTGGGTCTCTTGAGGGTGTTGGGACTGATGATTGGGTCCTTGAGGGTGTTGGGGGCTGATGATTGGGTCTCATGAGGGTGTTGGGACTGATGATTGGGTCTCTTGAGGGTGTTGGGACTGATGATTGGGTCTCTTGAGGGTGTTGGGACTGATGATTGGGTCTCTTGAGGGTGTTGGGACTGATGATTGGGTCTCTTGAGGGTGTTGGGACTGATGATTGGGTCTCTTGAGGGTGTTGGGACTGATGATTGGGTCTCTTGAGGGTGTTGGGACTGATGATTGGGTCTCTTGAGGGTTTTGGGACTGATGATTGGGTCTCTTGAGGGTGTTGGGACTGATGATTGGGTCTCTTGAGGGTGTTGGGACTGATGATTGGGTCTCTTGAGGGTGTTGGCGGCTGATGATTGGGTCTCATGAGGGTGCTGGGACTGATGATTGAGTCTCTTGAAGGTGTTGGGACTGATGATTGGGTCTCTTGAGGGTGCTGGGACTGATGATTGGGTCTCTTGACGGTGTTGGGACTGATGATTGGGTCTCTTGAGGGTGTTGGGACTGATGATTCGGTCGTGTTGGGACTGATGATTGGGTCTCTTGAGGGTGTTGGGACTGATGATTGGGTCTCTTGAGGGTGTTGGCGGCTGATGATTGGGTCTCATGAGGGTGCTGGGACTGATGATTGAGTCTCTTGAAGGTGTTGGGACTGATGATTGGGTCTCTTGAGGGTGCTGGGACTGATGATTGGGTCTCTTGACGATGTTGGGACTGATGATTGGGTCTCTTGAGGGTGTTGGGACTGATGATTGGGTCTCTTGAGGGTGTTGGGACTGATGATTGGGTATCTTGAGGGAGTTGGGGACTGATTGGGTCTCTTGATGGTGTTGGGACTGATGATTGGGTCTCTTGAGGGTGTTGGGGACTGATTGGGTCTCTTGATGGTGTTGGGACTGATGATTGGGTCCTTGAGGGTGTTGGGGGCTGATGATTGGGTCTCATGAGGGTGTTGGGACTGATGATTGGGTCTCTTGAGGGTGTTGGGACTGATGATTGGGTCTCTTGAGGGTGTTGGGACTGATGATTGGGTCTCTTGAGGGTGTTGGGACTGATGATTGGGTCTCTTGAGGGTGTTGGGACTGATGATTGGGTCTCTTGAGGGTGTTGGGACTGATGATTGGGTCTCTTGAGGGTGTTGGGACTGATGATTGGGTCTCTTGAGGGTGTTGGGACTGATGATTGGGTCTCTTGAGGGTGTTGGGACTGATGATTGGGTCTCTTGAGGGTGTTGGGACTGATGATTGGGTCTCTTGAGGGTGTTGGGACTGATGATTGGGTCTCATGAGGGTGCTGGGACTGATGATTGGGTCTCTTGAAGGTGTTGGGACTGATGATTGGGTCTCTTGAGGGTGCTGGGACTGATGATTGGGTCTCTTGACGGTGTTGGGACTGATGATTGGGTCTCTTGACGGTGTTGGGACTGATGATTGGGTCTCTTGAGGGTGTTGGGACTGATGATTGGGTCTCTTGAGGGTGCTGGGACTGATGATTGGGTCTCTTGAGGGTGTTGGGACTGATGATTGGGTCTCTTGAGGGCACTAAGACTTATGGCTCTTGAAGCAGTTTTATCAGTGCTCCGGATTTTCTACCCTGGGAATATGATGTCTCCCAGGATTTCATGGAAGAAAGATGTCCTCTCAGCGCTGGGGTGTGACAGGATCTCCTAGGAGTGGAATGTTCTCTCAGCGCTGGGGTGTGACAGGACCTCCTAGGAGTGGAATGTCCTCTCAGCGCTGGGGTGTGACAGGATCTCCTAGGAGTGGAATGTCCTCTCAGCACTGGGGTGTGACAGGACCTCCTAGGAGTGGAATGTTCTCTCAGCGCTGGGGTGTGAACATATAGGTCCTCCGGAACCTAATTTGTCTCTCCTGGGAATTATCCTGATTGGACCACCTGTGCTGTTGACCTTAGCTTTGCTGATTTGAGATCTGATTTATACTGTGTACACTCTGAGTGGTTGATGACGGAAATATATCAAGTTCTAGTGGTGTTGGGGGTGGACAGATCAAGTTCTAGTGGTGTTGGGGGTGGACATATCAAGTTCTAGTGGTGTTGGGGGTGGACAGATCAAGTTCTAGTGGTGTTGGGGGTGGACAGATCAAGTTCTAGTGGTGTTGGGGGTGGACAGATCAAGTTCTAGTGGTGATGGTAGAGACGGGTCAAGTTCTTGACATTTATAGACACGTTCTCTGTTAAAGTGCTTCCTGCCGCTGGTGACGTTTGTGACGCATGGTAACGCATGGCAACACATGACGTCTTGTAGTAGCAACGCCTTGTAGACGTTCAATAAAATTTGCCGCTCTTTATTCTTGCTATTACGTCTTTCTTTCTTTCTGATAATATATCTTTGTTGCAGCGGGGGACAAGCATATTATTCTTTGCAACCCAGTTCGGTAAATTATATAAAATGAAAGATGCCATCCACAACAGCCGGGTAGAAACATTTAATTATCTTGAATCAACGGAAATATTAACCCGGGTCTCAAGAGTAGGAGCCTGCTCTCCTATCATCCAGGCCGTGGATGATAACAAAGGCTGATAACAAAAGCATGATGACAAAGGTTGGCCTGATTGGTATGTCAAAGCTCTCGTACTTTCCTAAGCCCGGGTTCGAATCTCCGGTGATCCGAGTAGTGGAAATAGGTGATGTGAGGTTAATCAACGGCTCGTATCTCTGGAAGTTCCATAGCGGGTTCAACAGTTCAGTTGTTCAAGGTTGAGAATATATTAGCAGTTAACGTATGAACCCTTCCCCCCTCCCCCCCAAAAAAATTATAATTGTGTCTCCCACGCCTGTTTCCCCTCACCCCTACCTCTCTACCCTCAGCCCTACCTCTCTACCCCCTCACCTGTCTTCCCCTCAATGCTGCCCCCCCCCCCCCCGTCACCTGTTGCTACTCTCATCCAGTATATATTGGCTGCGGGCAGACCTTTCACCGCGGCTCGGCCGACTAACCGCTGGCCAGTTTTACTTTCCATCAGCTTCAATACTGTTCCATTAATCCAATCTATTTCCAATCATGCGCCCCGCCTCGTTGTGCTCTTCCTCATAGACACTCGGAGCACAATAGAGCGCTCCCTCTCCTCTATTGGGCTCTGCTGCTCTCCTCTCTCTCTCTCTCTCCTCCATCGGGCTTCGCTCTTAGTCTCCGGCATTCATCGTTTGGACTTAAATATTCAATATTCGAGGACGGCGTATGGTGTGTTTGTGTCTCGCGGCCGTGTTTGTTCTCTAACATTCACGTGTTTTTTTTATGTAACAGTTACAAGAGCAGTGAACTTCCTCCAAAAGAATAAAGTGCTCTGGTGCAAGTCTTGGTCTTTGTTTATTGTCTGAGAAACTCTTGTGATGTTTCTGTTACGACATTATTACATTGTGAAGAAAGTTATATGTGAGTCTAAATCACGGAAATTAACATGTGATGAAAAATGTGACAGTGTCAGACCAGAAAGGAAGAATTGAAACAGGAATTTCCTTAAGTACTTTCGTATTTAATAATATATCTTCAGAAGGGTGACTTTATAAGTCAGTAGTTTGGACATATATAGGCGGGAAAGAGGTGAAGCGAGGTGAGGTACATAGAGCGTGGAGTTCAGTGGATCAAAAATCCCATTCTCTAATGGATTTTTGATCCACTGAATCCTACGCTCTATGTAACTCACCTCGCTTCACCTCTTTCCTGCCTGTATATGTTCAAACAACTGACTTGTAAATTCACCCTTCTGAAGATATATTATTAAATACGAAAGTACTTAAGGAAATTCATATCTTAACCATTCCTTCGTATACTGTATGTGTGTGTGTGTGTGTGTGTGTTGTGTGTGTGTGTGTGTGTGTGAACTACAACCATAATATATGACAGACTATAAAAATATAATTACATATATATATATATATATATATATATATATATATATATATATATATATATATATTATATATATATATATATATATATATATATATATATATATGTCGTACCTAGTAGCCAGAACTCACTTCTCAGCCTACTATTCAAGGCCCGATTTGCCTAATAAGCCAAGTTTTCCTGAATTAATATATTTACTATAATTTTTTTCTTATGAAATGATAAAGCTACCCTTTTCACTATGTATGAGGTCAAATTTTTTTTTATTGGAGTTAAAATTAACGTAGATATATGACCGAACCTAACCAACCCTACCTAACCTAACCTAACCTATATATATAGGTAAGGTTAGGTTAGGTAGCCAAAAAAAGCTAGGTTAGGTTAGGTAGGTTAGGTAGACGAAAAAACATTAATTCATGAAAACTTGGCTTATTAGGCAAATCGGGCCTTGCATAGTAGGCTGAGAAGTGAGTTCTGGCTACTAGGTACGACATATATATATATATATATATATATATATATATATATATATATATATATATATATATATATATATATATATATATACTGTTTTTTATATCGTGGAAACATGACAAAACAAGAGGATACAGCAGCTTTGTCGGTTGATTCCCTTATTAGCGCGTTAATGGATATGTGTTGTAGGGACGAGTAATTGAAACGTGGGTTGGTGTGTCCGTAGACTTTTGTCTTTACGTATTCCCTCCCTTTATATTTTTATATTTTTTTCCTTGCATACGGACTTTAGTCCTCGTTCTGTCCATTGAGTTGATGTTTATATTTGTTATATTTATTGTTTAAGTTAACATATTAAGTTAACATAAGTTAACATAAGTCTGTTACATTGTGGGAATAGCTGATGGAGACACTGTCACATTCGTTACCACCACCACTACTACCATTAATTGATGCCACCACCACTACCACCATCACAATTACAACCACCCCCATCACTACTAATAGTGCCACCATCACTATTACCACCCCCAGTACAATCACCACCACCACCACTACCACCACACTACCACCATCACTATTGCCACCATATTACTACCCCCATCACAACCACCCTCACCCTCACCACCACCACCACCATCCCTAGCCGAGACTAGAGCGGGATTGCCTGCGGATTACT
The DNA here is from genome assembly GCF_040958095.1 of Procambarus clarkii. Lineage (NCBI taxonomy): Eukaryota > Metazoa > Arthropoda > Malacostraca > Decapoda > Cambaridae > Procambarus > Procambarus clarkii. Next base: position 46,849,497 of record NC_091171.1, read on the forward strand.
GCTGCTGGTATTGTTATGGGAGTGCACCGTCTGGGCTGTTATTGTTGGCGGCCCGCACTCTCCCTATGCTCTCCCTCCCTCTTTCTCACTCCTTGCTCTCTCTCTCTCTCTCACTCTCTTGGTGCTGCTGTTACTACTGCTGCTGCTGCTGCTGTTACTACTGCTGTTACTACTGCTGCTGTTACTACTGCTGTTACTACTGCTGTTGCTGCTGTTGTTACTACTGCTGCTGTTACTACTGCTGTTACTACTGCTGTTGCTGTTGCTGCTGTTACTACTGCTGCTGTTGCTGCTGTTACTACTGCTGTTGTTGTTGCTGTTACTACTGCTGCTGTTGCTGCTGTTACTACTGCTGTTGTTGCTGCTGTTACTACTGCTGCTGTTACTACTGCTGTTGCTGCTGTTACTACTGCTGCTGTTGCTGCTGTTACTACTGCTGCTGCTGCTGTTACTACTGCTGCTGTTGCTGCTGTTACTACTGCTGCTGCTGCTGTTACTACTGCTGCTGTTGCTGCTGTTACTACTGCTGCTGCTGCTGTTACTACTGCTGTTGTTGCTGCTGTTACTACTGCTGTTGTTGCTGCTGTTACTGCTGCTGTTACTACTGCTGTTACTGTTACTGTTACTACTGCTGCTGCTGCTGTTACTACTGCTGCTGTTGCTGCTGCTGTTACTACTGCTGCTGTTGCTGCTGCTGTTACTACTGCTGCTGTTGCTGCTGTTACTGCTGCTGTTACTACTGCTGTTGCTGTTACTACTGCTGCTGCTGCTGTTACTACTGCTGTTGCTGTTACTACTGCTGCTGCTGCTGCTGCTGTCTCCCTCATACCTCACACTTACCCTCACTACTGCTCCCTACCTCATACCTCACATTTGGATCATCTTGACTACTCATCAAGTAGTACCTTGACTCCTCTCCGAGCAGCATTGTCTTGACTTCTCACCTCCCAGCATCCTGACTACTGAACCCCAGCATCTTAACTGGACAATCTCTAACAGCATCTTGACTACTGAACCCCAGCATCTTAACTGGACAATCTCTAACAGCATCTTGACTACTGAACCCCAGCATCTTAACTGGTCAATCTCTAACAGCTTCTTGACTACTGAGCCCCAGCATCTTAACTGGTCAATCTCTAACAGCTTCTTGACTACTGAGCCCCAGCATCTTAACTGGTCAATCTCTAACAGCATCTTGACTACTGAACCCCAGCATCTTAACTAGGCAATCTCTAACAGCATCTTGACTACTGAACCCCAGCATCTTAACTGGACAATCTCTAACAGCATCTTGACTACTGAACCCCAGCATCTTAACTAGACAATCTCTAACAGCATCTTGACTACTGAACCCCAGCATCTTAACTGGTCAATCTCTAACAGCATCTTGACTACTGAACCCCAGCATCTTAACTAGACAATCTCTAACAGCATCTTGACTACTGAACCCCAGCATCTTAATTGGTCAATCTCTACCAGCATCTTGACTACTGAACCCCAGCATCTTAACTGGTCAATCTCTACCATCATCTTGACTACTGAACCCCAGCATCTTAACTAGACAATCTCTAACAGCATCTTGACTACTGAACCCCAGCATCTTAACTGGTCAATCTCTAACAGCATCTTGACTACTGAACCCCAGCATCTTAACTAGACAATCTCTAACAGCATCTTGACTACTGAACCCCAGCATCTTAACTGGTCAATCTCTAACAGCATCTTGACTACTGAACCCCAGCATCTTAACTGGTCAATCTCTAACAGCATCCTGACTACTGAACCCCAGCATCTTAACTGGTCAATCTCTAACAGCATCCTGACTACTGAACCCCAGCATCTTAACTGGTCAATCTCTAACAGCATCCTGACTACTGAACCCCAGCATCTTAACTGGACAATCTCTAACAGTACCTTGACTACTGAACCCCAGCATCTTAACTGGTCACTCTCTAACAGCATCTTGACTACTGAACCCCAGCATCTTAACTGGACAATCTCTAACAGCACCTTGACTACTGAGCCCCAGCATCCTAACTGGTCAATCTCTTACAGCTTCTTGACTACTGAACCCCAGCATCTTAACTGGACAATCTCTAACAGCATCTTGACTACTGAACCCCAGCATCTTAACTAGGCAATCTCTAACAGCATCTTGACTACTGAACCCCAGCATCTTAACTAGGCAATCTCTAACAGCATCTTGACTACTGAACCCCAGCATCTTAACTGGACAATCTCTAACAGCATCCTGACTACTGAGCCCTAGCATCTTAACTGGACAATCTCTAACAGCATCCTGACTACTGAACCCCAGCATCTTAACTGGACAATCTCTAACAGCATCTTGACTACTGAACCCCAGCATCTTAACTGGACAATCTCTAACAGCATCTTGACTACTGAACCCCAGCATCTTAACTGGACAATCTCTAACAGCATCTTGACTACTGAACCCCAGCATCTTAACTGGACAATCTCTGACAACATGACTAATGAACCCCAGCATCTTAACTGGACAATCTCTATCAGCATCTTAACTACTGAACCCCAGCATCTTAACTGGACAATCTCTACCAGCATCTTAACTAGACAATGTGTACCAACATTTTGACGAGTTAACTTCCAAACGTATGTTGACTACATAATCTACACCGGCATATTGACTAGTAATGTCCACACCTTCTTGAGTAGTTAATCACCGCGAGGATCTTCACTAGGTAATCCCCCCACCATCATCATGACTTCACAACCATGTTGACTAGTTGATCTCCACCTGCATCTCGACTAAGTAATCTCCACCTGCATCTTGACTAAGTAATCTCCACCTGTATCTTGACTAAGTAATCTCCACCTGCATCTTGACTAAGTAATCTCCACCTGTATCTTGACTAAGTAATCTCCACCTGCATCTTGACTAAGTAATCGCCACCTGCATCTTGACTAAGTAATCTCCACCTGCATCTTGACTAAATAATCTCCTCCTGCATCTTGACCAGATACTCTACCTGCATCTTTAGTTAATCTCCACCAGCATCTTCACTAGGGAATCTTGACTGGATTCTCACTCACTCTCTCTCTCTCTCTCTCTTTGTACCCATCACTTCCTTCCTCATACCCCACACTTACCCTCACTACATCCCCCTCCCTCATACGCCACACTTACCAAATGGTAAGTGTGGCTTGACTTGACTTGACACAATCGACTTGAGAATGGTCCAGGACGGACCGAAACGTCGTCGTCCCTTCACCTTCTAGTGTGTTGTCTGTTCAATCTACCAAATGGTATCTTGACTCCAGCTCCTTAAGCTTACCTACTCCTTAGTTACTCCTTACCTTACCCACTCCTTACTTACTCCTTACTTTACCTACTCCTTACTTACTCCTTACTTTACCTTACCTTACCTTACCCACTCACTTCACACCCCCCAACATCTTCACTACTGAAACAACAGCATCTTGACTTCTCAATCACCAGCATCTTAACTAGGCAATCTCTCCCAGCATCCTGACTACTGAACCCCAGCATCTTAACTGGTCAATCTCTAACAGCATCCTGACTACTGAACCCCAGCATCTTAACTGGTCAATCTCTAACAGCATCTCGACTACTGAACTCCAGCATCTTAACTGGTCAATCTCTAACAGCATCTCGACTACTGAACTCCAGCATCTTAACTGGTCAATCTCTAACAGCATCTCGACTACTGAACCCCAGCATCTTAACTGGTCAATCTCTAACAGCATCTCGACTACTGAGCCCCAGCATCTTAACTGGTCAATCTCTAACAGCATCTCGACTACTGAACTCCAGCATCTTAACTGGTCAATCTCTAGCAGCATCTCGACTACTGAACCCCAGCATCTTAACTGGTCAATCTCTAACAGCTTCTTGACTGTCCAGTCACCAACAGGTTGACTGCTCAGCCCCCCTCATCTTCACTACTTTTAATCTCCACCAGCATCTTGAGTAGGCAAGTTCCTCCAGCATTATGTCTCCTCAACCCCAGCTCCATCCCTCATACTCCCTCATACCTTTCAATTACCCTCACTACATCTCCCTCCCTTATACTCCACACTTACCTTCACTACATCTCCCTCCCTTATACTCCACACTTACCTTCACTACATCTCCCTCCCTTATACTCCACACTTACTCTTCACTACATCTCCCTCCCTTATACTCCACACTTACCCTTCACTACATCTCCCTCCCTCATACGCCACACTTACCAACTGGTATCTTGACTCCAACTTCTTAACTTACCCACTCGTTACCTACTCCTTACCTTACCTCACTCACTTCACACACCCCCCAACATCTTCACTACTGAAACAACAGCATCTTGACTTCTCAATCACCAGCATCTTAACTAGGCAAGCTCTACCAGCATCTTAACTACTGAACCCCAGCATCTTAACTAGGCAATCTCTACCAGCATCTTAACTTGGCAATGTGTACCAACATTTTGACTAGTTAACATCCAAAAGTATGTTGTCTACTTAATCTACTCCAGCATATTGACTAAGTAATCTCCACCTGTATCTTGTCTAAGTAATCTCCATCTGCATCTTGACTAAGTAATCTCCACGTGCATCTTGACTTAAGTAATCTCCACCTGCATCTTGACTTAAGTAATCTCCACCTGCATCTTGACTAAGTAATCTCCACCTACATCTTGTCTAAGTAATCTCCACCTGTATCTTGACTAAGTAATCTCCACCTGCATCTTGACTAAGTAATCTTCACCTGCATCTTGTCTAAGTAATCTCCACCTGCATCTTGACTAAGTAATCTCCTCCTGCAACTTGACTAAGTAATCTCCACCTGCATCTTGAGTAAGTAATCTCCACCTGCATATTGACTAGGTAATCTCCACCTGCATCTTGACTAGATAATCTCCACCAGTATCTTGACTTTGGAATCTTAACTGGATACTCTCTCTCTCTCTCTCTCTTCCCAACACTTACCTCCCTCATACCGCATACTAACCCTCATTACAGCTCCCTCATACGTATCATTTCATCAAAGATAAAAGAGATAAGGTTTAGAGGTCACACAAAATACTAACTGCGTTGACTAAATTATTGTTATGTCGGATATTTATGATAATTAAGCTCGACGTATTGGCTAAAGTTAGTGTAGGATCGCAAGTATCGGAAATGGCTTGGCGCACCTCCCATGGGGTGTCCTTCTCATCTCCCGTTCTCGCTACGGAATCCAGCGTGAGGCGCGTTAGAGATGTTTGTGAGCGATATATGGTGAACATTTTCGGCTCCGATCTCCTCTCATTCGTCTTCGACAAGGAATGCTGTTCGGTGCTCGGGTCTGGCGCGTTCGGCAAGTGTTTCGTGGCCCAAGTATCGTCCTCACAATGGGTCTCCAAGCGTTGCGGAGACTAACCCGAGATCGTTGATGCTATGATCCGGGAGATAGAGGCTCTGGCGGCTCTGAAAGGATTGGCTGGCGTGCAGAAGTTGATTGGGGTGTGCCCTGAGACCCTCACCTTGATCACTGAATACTGCGGGGAAACCTGGTCAGATGTCCTCGAGCGGCGCCAGTCCTCTGTAAAGGAATGTCTGGAAGTTGTCAACCAGGTGTGCAGGACCATCGCTGCCATCCATGCTCGGGGATGGATACACATCGACCTAAACGCCAACAATATTTGTGTGCAGCGCACGAGTGGAGGTGTCCAGGCCACTGTTATCGACTTCGGCTTGGCTGTACAAGTTGGAACACGGCATCGGTTTAGAAACGGAGATATTCACATGGCTCCAGAAGTCATCAAAGGCCTTCCGTGCACAACCGCCGCAGACGTCTACAGCATCGGCCAGTTATTAGAAGAAATATTGGAGTACTACCAGATCGACTCCCATTTCTATCTCCGGTTCTGGATATCTGAGGCGGTGCAGCCACTGAGGTACCACCGGGCCCATTTGAAGACACTGCTGGAGAAGGTCTCTCTGGCACTTGCTGAGGCCACTCGGGCCCAGGTGCCACCACCGGCACCCAGTCCGGCTATGACGGAGACACCCGCACCAGAGCCCCACTCCGGGCAAAGATGCCACACCAGCATGAATGGTCAGAGCCAATACAGGAATAAGGAAAAGAGGCAAAAAAGTTACAAGGATAGAGAAAGGAACCGAAAGCCACACAGGCAAAAAGGAGACAAAGGTACGACAACGAAGGAGAAAGGAGCCGAAGCTGACACAAGGATAAAAAAAAGAGAGAAAGGGACGGAAAAGAAAGAGAAAAGAGCCGAAGCTGACACAAGGATAAAAAAAAGAGAGAAAGGGACGAAAAAGAAAGAGAAAAAAGCCGAAACTGACACAAGGACAAAAAAACAAGACAAAGGTACGAAAAAAAGACAGAGAGAAGAACAGGAGGCGTCAAAGGGATAGAGAAAGAAAGCAAAAACAGAACAAAAAGTAGAAGCCACCACAGAACTAAGGAAAAAGGGCAAAACCAAAACGAAGGTTAAGCTGAAACATAAGAGTCGCCCGTGGATTGTAACTGATCAACGCGATCATCGGTGAAAATGTCTTGTACTCCAAATGATTTAATTTATAATGATAATAAAATTAATATTTTTTATTTTGTTTTATTAGCTCATTCCAATTTTAACACGAAAACCTATTTATGTTATAACATAACCAACGGTTATGATAAGAATTAATATATAGGTGAAAATTTCAAAACAATTTACTAGGAACCAAATTAATTCAATAATTTCATATATCATGACTGCATTACACTAATATTATTTGCTATATAGTCTCCCCTGCTTGGTGCCTTCGTCTGATAATTACTTATACTAATATTATATAATAATAAAAAGAGTTAAAAAAGATACAAAGTATGGACAATTATTAAAAATTTGGCTGTATAGAAGAGAATATTATTCTCTGTTATACAGAGAATAGTTGCTAATATTTCTGGACTGGTAAAATATATTCGAACTTAATGATCAAATTACGATTTAAAGGGAAAATACAACTCAAAAGGTTAAACACTTATCCCACGTACCTGTAATTTCCTTCTTAGTGTTTCACGTGGTATCTTATCAAAGGCTTTAGTAAAGTTTATGTATACTAGATCGACCGGAAGACCTTTGGCTGAGTAGCTGGTTACTGTTTCCAACAATGTGAGCAGGTGTGTAAGGCAAGATCTGTTTTTACCAAACCCTTGTGGCATAGATTGTACAAGGTTGTTCACCGTGTGAGGGTGAATGTTTCCCTCCCTTAGTATTCTCTTCGCAAGCTTGCAGATGTGTGATGTCAAGCTGATTAGACGTTGTTGTTGTTAAAGATTCGCTACTTGGAACAAAAAGTTCCAAGTAGCACGGGCTATGGCGAGCCCGCAAAATGGGTGATTAGACGGTAGTTCTCTGCTGAGCTCTTTCTACCTTTTTTTTTATTAGGGGTGACATTTGCATATTTCAAATCTATGGAAACTATCCCTTGGTTCAGAAATTTTCTAAAAAGGAGTTTCATTGGTAAGCATAGTTTATTTGTCAATTCCTTTATGACTTTGGATTGAATTCCATCCACACCTGGAGCTTCTGAGTCTTTCAATTTGTTCTTCCTGATTAATGCCGGTCGTTATGGGAGCGACATTCACCCCTTAATTCATGCTATTCAGTTCCTTCAAACATTCGTGTGGGTAATACCATGTTGTCTGATCTCTCTATTGTGAACTGGTCTAAAATACTTCTATTTTACTTCTGATATAGGCATAGAACGACTATGGATCTTTCCTTATGTTTTGGGCCAGTTTTCTTTCCTAGTTACTGTGTGTGTATCTGGTGGACGTTGGGTGCTGCCCATATATGTCGGTATGAACTAAAGAAATACAAACTTATTTAACTTGTGCTTTCAACCCTATGAGAGTCTGTGGTTTCTCTGTCAGATATGAATGTTTGGATCAATATACAATAATGAAGTCCAAATTACAATAGAGATGAGGTTACTTAGGTCAAGTTCAACTTCATCAATTGCATTCTAATTTGGGTGTTGTCTTCATCAGTATGAATTATTTCATTTTTGTGAAAAGGTATCCATACAAAAATGATTCTTAATCTTTTATTCAGTGAGGGAGAAGGTTACTTATAACTGCTATCATAAAGTTCTTGCTGTGAAATCTTGCACAAGTTTTCACGTGATGTTCTCTGCATGATAACTATGTATTCAGTCATAAATATTTCATGAGTTCTCTGACTAGAACAGCATTATCGTCGTCAGAGATTACCGAGGTCTCTCTAGATCCACTATTGACTCTCCTTACGATACAACCCACAAAAGTTGCCTAACTCTTGAGTACCTATTTAATATTAGGTGAACAGATGTATCAGAGGAAAGGAAACGTACCCAACCACTTCTGATTGGGTCTCTTGAGGGTGTTGGGACTGATGATTGGGTCTCTTGAGAGCGTTGGGACTGATGATTGGGTCTCTTGAAGGCGTTGTGACTGATGATTGGGTTTCTTAAGGGTGCTAAGACTTATGGCTCTTGAAGCAGTTTTATCAGTGTTCTGGATTTTCTACCCTGGGAATATGATGTCTCCCAGGATTTCCTGGAAGAAAGATGTCCTCTCAGCGCTGGGGTGTGACAGGATCTCCTAGGAGTGGAATGTCCTCTCAGCGCTGGGGTGTGACAGGATCTCCTAGGAGTGGAATGTTCTCTCAGCGCTGGGGTGTGACAGGATCTCCTAGGAGTGGAATGTTCTCTCAGCGCTGGGGTGTGAACATATAGGTCCTCCCGAACCTAATTTGTCTCTCCTGGGAAATATCCTGATTGGACCACCTGTGCTGTTGACCTTAGCTTTGCTGATTTGAGATCTGATTTATACTGTGTACACTCTGAGTGGTTGATGACGGAAATATATCAAGTTCTAGTGGTGTTGGGGGTGGACAGATCAAGTTCTAGTGGTGTTGGGGGTGGACAGATCAAGTTCTAGTGGTGATGGTGGAGACGGGTCAAGTTCTTGACATTTATAGACACGTTCTCTGTTAAAGTGCTTCCTGCCGCTGGTGACGTTGGCAACACATGGAACCACATGACGTCTTGTAGTAGCAACGTCTAGTAGACGTTCAATAAAATTTGCCGCTCTTTGTTCTTGCTATTACGTCTTTCTTTCTTTCTGATAAGATATCTTTGTTGCAGCGGGGGACAAGCATATTATTCTTTGCAACCCAGTTCGGTAAATTATATAAAATGAAAGATGCCATCCACAACAGCCGGGTAGAAACGTTTAATTATCTTGAATCAACGGAAATATTAACCCGGGTCTCAAGAGTAAGAGCCTGCTCTCCTATCATCCAGGCCGTGGATAATAACAAAGGCTGATAACAAAAGCATGATGACAAAGGTTGGCCTGATTGGTATGTCAAAGCTCTCGTACTTTCCTAAGCCCGGGTTCGAATCTCCGGTGATCCGAGTAGTGGAAATAGGTGATGTGAGGTTAATCAACGGCTCGTATCTCTGGAAGTTCCATAGCGTGTTCAGCAGTTCAGTTGTTCAAGGCTGAGAATATATTAGCAGTTAACGTATGAACCCTTCCCCCCTCCCCCAAAAAAAAATTATAATTGGGGTCTCCCAAGCCTGTTTCCCCTCACCCCTACCTCTCTACCCCCTCACCGGTCTTCCCCTCACTGCTGCTCTCTCCCCCCCCCCCGTCACCTGTTGCTACTCTCATCCAGTATATATTGGCTGCGGGCAGACCTTTCACCGCGGCTCGGCCGACTAACCGCTGGCCAGTTTTACTTTCCATCAGCTTCAATACTGTTCCATTAATCCAATCTATTTCCAATCATGCGCCCCGCCTCGTTGCGCTCTTCCTCATAGACACTCGGAGCACAATAGAGCGCTCCCTCTCCTCTATTGGGCTCTGCTGCTCTCCTCTCTCTCTCTCTCTCTCCCCTCCATCGGGCTTCGCTCTTCGTCTCAGGCATTCATCGTTTGAATTTAAATATTCAATATTCGAGGACGGCGTATGGTGTGTTTGTGTCTCGCGGCCGTGTTTGTTCTCTAACGTTCACGTGTTTTTTTTATGTAACAGTTACAAGAACAGTGAACTTCCTCCAAAAAAAATAAAGTGCTCTGGTGCAAGCCTTAGTCTTTGTTTATTGTCTGAGAAACTCTTGTGATGTTTCTGTTACGACATTATTACATTGGGAAGAAAGTTATATGTGTGTCTAAATCACGGAAATTAACATGTGATAAAAAATGTGAGTGTCAGACCAGAAAGGAAGAATTGAAACAGGAATTTCCTTAAGTACTTTCGTATTTAATAATATATCTTCAGAAGGGTGACTTTATAAGTCAGTATTTTGGACATATATAGGCGGGAAAGAGGTGAAGCGAGGTGAGGTACATAGAGCGTGGAATTCAGTGGATCAAAAATCCCATGCTCTATTGGATTTTTGATCCACTGAATCCTACGCTCTATGTAACTCACCTCTCTTCACCTCTTTCCTGCCTGTATATGTTCAAACTACTGAGTTGTAAATTCACCATTGTAAAGATATATTATCAAATACGAAAGTACTTAAGGAAATTCATATCTTAATCATTCCTTCGTATACTGTATGTGTATGTGTGTGTGTGTGTGTGTGTGTGTGTGTGTGTGTGTGTGTGTGTGTGTGTGTGTGTGTGTGTGTGTGTGTGTGTGCGTGTGTGTGTGTGTGTGTGTGTGTGTGTGTGTGTGTGTGTGTGTGTGTGAACTACAACCATAATATATGACAGACTATAAAAATATAATTATATATATATATATATATATATATATATATATATATATATATATATATATATATATATATTTATATACTATTTTTTATATCTTGGAAACATGACAAAACAAGAGGATACAGCGGCTTTGTCGGTTGATTCCCTTATTAGCGCGTTAATGGATATGCGTTGTAGGGACGAGTAATTGAAACGTGGGTTGGTGTATCCGTAGACTTTTGTCTTTACGTATTCCCTCCCTTTACATTTTTTTATTTTTTTCCTTGCATACGGACTTTAGTCCTCGTTCTGTCCATTGAGTTGATGTTTATATTTGTTGTATTTATTGTTTAAGTTAACATATTAAGTTAACATAAGTTAACATAAGTCTGATACATTGTGGGAATTGCTGATGTAGACACTGTCACATTCGTTACCACCACCACCACTACCACCATCACAATTACAACCACCCCCATCACTACTAATAGTGCCACCATCACTTTTACGACCCCCAGTACCATCACCACAATCACTATTGCCACCATATTACTACCCCCATCACAACCACCCTCACCCTCACCACCACCACCACCATCCCTAGCCGAGACTAGAGCGGGATTGCCTGCGGATTACTGCTGCTGGTATTGTTATGGGAGTGCACCGTCTGGGCTGTTATTGTTGGCGGCCCGCACTCTCCCTATGCTCTCCCTCCCTCTTTCTCACTCCTTGCTCTCTCTCTCTCTCACTCTCTTGGTGCTGCTGATACTACTGCTGCTGCTGCTGCTGTTACTACTGCTGTTACTACTGCTGTTACTACTGCTGTTGCTGCTGTTACTACTGCTATTGCTGCTGCTGCTGTTACTACTGCTGCTGTTGTTGCTGCTGTTGCTACTGCTGTTGTTGCTGCTGTTACTACTGCTGCTGCTGTTACTACTGCTGCTGTTGTTGCTGCTGTTACTACTGCTGCTGTTGTTGCTGCTGTTACTACTGCTGCTGTTGTTGCTGCTGTTACTACTGCTGCTGTTGCTACTGCTGTTGTTGCTGCTGTTACTACTGCTGCTGCTGTTACTACTGCTGCTGTTGTTGCTGCTGTTGCTACTGCTGTTGTTGCTGCTGTTGCTACTGCTGTTCTTGCTGCTGTTACTACTGCTGTTGCTGCTGCTGTTACTACTGCTGCTGTTGTTGCTGCTGTTGCTACTGCTGTTGTTGCTGCTGTTACTACTGCTGTTACTACTGCTGTTGCTGCTGTTGTTACTACTGCTGCTGTTACTACTGCTGCTGTTGCTGCTGTTACTGCTGCTGTTACTACTGCTGTTGCTGTTACTACTGCTGCTGCTGCTGCTGCTGTCTCCCTCATAACTCACACTTACCCTCACTACTGCTCCCTACCTCATACCTCACATTTGGATCATCTTGACTGCTCATCAAGTGGTACCTTGACTCCTCTCCGAGCAGCATTGCCTTGACTTCTCACCTCCCAGCATCTTGACTACTGAAACCCAGCATCTTAACTGAACAACCTCTAACAGCATCTTGACTACTGAACCCCAGCATCTTAACTGGTCAATCTCTAACAGCTTCTTGACTACTGAGCCCCAGCATCTTAACTGGTCACTCTCTAACAGCATCTTGACTACTGAGCCCCAGCATCTTAACTGGTCAATCTCTAACAGCATCCTGACTACTGAACCCCAGCATCTTAACTGGTCAATCTCTACCAGCATCTTGACTACTGAAACCCCAGCATCTTAACTAGACAATCTCTAACAGCATCTTGACTACTGAACCCCAGCATCTTAACTGGTCAATCTCTAACAGCTTCTTGACTACTGAACCCCAGCATCTTAACTGGTCAATCTCTAACAGCATCCTGACTACTGAACCCCAGCATCTTAACTGGTCAATCTCTAACAGCATCCTGACTACTGAACCCCAGCATCTTAACTGGACAATCTCTAACAGTACCTTGACTACTGAACCCCAGCATCTTAACTGGTCACTCTCTAACAGCATCTTGACTACTGAACCCCAGCATCTTAACTGGGCAATCTCTAACAGCATCTTGACTACTGAACCCCAGCATCTTAACTGGTCAATCTCTTACAGCTTTTTGACTACTGAACCCCAGCATCTTAATTGTACAATCTCTAACAGCATCTTGACTACTGAAGCCCAGCATCTTAACTGGTCAATCTCTACCAGCATCTTGACTACTGATCCCCAGCATCTTAACTGGTCAATCTCTACCAGCATCTTGACTACTGAACCCCAGCATCTTAACTAGACAATCTCTAACAGCATCTTGACTACTGAACCCCAGCATCTTAACTGGTCAATCTCTAACAGCATCTTGACTACTGAACCCCAGCATCTTAACTAGACAATCTCTAACAGCATCTTGACTACTAAACCCCAGCATCTTAACTGGTCAATCTCTAACAGCATCTTGACTACTGAGCCCCAGCATCTTAATTGGTCAATCTCTAACAGCATCCTGACTACTGAACCCCAGCATCTTAACTGGTCAATCTCTCACAGCATCCTGACTACTGAACCCCAGCATCTTAACTGGACAATCTCTAACAGTACCTTGACTACTGAACCCCAGCATCTTAACTGGTCACTCTCTAACAGCATCTTGACTACTGAACCCCAGCATCTTAACTGGGCAATCTCTAACAGCATCTTGACTACTGAACCCCAGCATCTTAACTGGTCAATCTCTTACAGCTTCTTGACTACTGAACCCCAGCATCTTAATTGTACAATCTCTAACAGCATCTTGACTACTGAACCCCAGCATCTTAACTGGTCAATCTCTACCAGCATCTTGACTACTGAACCCCAGCATCTTAACTGGTCAATCTCTACCAGCATCTTGACTACTGAACCCCAGCATCTTAACTAGACAATCTCTAACAGCATCTTGACTACTGAACCCCAGCATCTTAACTGGTCAATCTCTAACAGCATCTTGACTACTGAACCCCAGCATCTTAACTAGACAATCTCTAACAGCATCTTGACTACTGAACCCCAGCATCTTAACTGGGCAATCTCTAACAGCATCTTGACTACTGAACCCCAGCATCTTAACTGGTCAATCTCTAACAGCATCCTGACTACTGAACCCCAGCATCTTAACTGGTCAATCTCTAACAGCATCCTGACTACTGAACCCCAGCATCTTAACTGGTCAATCTCTAACAGCATCCTGACTACTGAACCCCAGCATCTTAACTGGACAATCTCTAACAGTACCTTGACTACTGAACCCCAGCATCTTAACTGGTCACTCTCTAACAGCATCTTGACTACTGAACCCCAGCATCTTAACTGGACAATCTCTAACAGCATCTTGACTACTGAACCCCAGCATCTTGACTACTGAACCCCAGCATCTTAACTGGTCAATCTCTTACAGCTTCTTGACTACTGAACCCCAGCATCTTAACTGGACAATCTCTAACAGCATCTTGACTACTGAACCCCAGCATCTTAACTGGTCAATCTCTAACAGCATCTTGACTACTGAACCCCAGCATCTTAACTAGGCAATCTCTAACAGCATCTTGACTACTGAACCCCAGCATCTTAACTAGGCAATCTCTAACAGCATCTTGACTACTGAACCCCAGCATCTTAACTGGACAATCTCTAACAGCTTCTTGACTACTGAACCCCAGCATCTTAACTGGACAATCTCTAACAGCATCTTGACTACTGAGCCCCAGCATCTTAACTGGACAATCTGTAACAGCATCCTGACTACTGAACCCCAGCATCTTAACTGGACAATCTCTAACAGCATCTTGACTACTGAACCCCAGCATCTTAACTGAACAATCTCTAACAACATGACTAATGAACCCCAGCATCTTAACTGGACAATCTCTACCAGCATCTTAACTACTGAACCCCAGCATCTTAACTGGACAATCTCTACCAGCATCTTAACTAGACAATCCTAGGAGGGGGCCTCGTAGCCTGGTGGATAGCGCGCAGGACTCGTAATTCTTTGGCGCGGGTTCGATTCCCGCACGAGGCAGAAACAAATGGGCAAAGTTTCTTTCACCCTAAGTGCCCCTGTTACCTAGCAGTAAATAGGTACCTGGGAGTTAGTCAGCTGTCACGGGCTGCTTCCTGGGGTGTGTGTGTGTGTGTGGTGTGGGAAAAAAAAAAAAAGAGTAGTTAGTAAACAGTTGATTGACAGTTGAGAGGCGGGCCGAAAGAGCAAAGCTCAACCCCCGCAAAAACACAACTAGTAAACACAACTAGTAAACACAATGTGTACCAACATTTTAACGAGTTAACTTCCAAACGTATGTTGACTACATAATCTACACCGGCATATTGACTAGTAATGTCCACACCTTCTTGAGTAGTTAATCACCGCGAGGATCTTCACTAGGTAATCCCCCCACCATCATCATGACTTCACAACCATGTTGACTAGTTGATCTCCACCTGCATCTCGACTAAGTAATCTCCACCTACATCTTGACTAAGTAATCTCCACCTGCATCTTGACTTAAGTAATCTCCACCTGTATCTTGACTAAGTAATCTCCACCTGCATCTTGACTAAGTAATCTCCACCTGTATCTTGACTAAGTAATCTCCACCTGCATCTTGACTAAGTAATCGCCACCTGCATCTTGACTAAGTAATCTCCACCTGTATCTTGACTAAGTAATCTCCACCTACATCTTGACTAAGTAATCTCCACCTACATCTTGACTAAGTAATCTCCACCTGCATCTTGACTAAGTAATCTCCACCTGCATCTTGACTAAGTAATCTCCACCTGTATCTTGACTAAGTAATCTCCACCTGCATCTTGACTAAATAATCGCCACCTGCATCTTGACTAAGTAATCTCCACCTGCATCTTGACTAAATAATCTCCTCCTGCATCTTGACCAGAAACTCTACCTGCATCTTTAGTTAATCTCCACCAGCATCTTCACTAGGGAATCTTGACTGGATTCTCACTCACTCTCTCTCTCTCTCTCTCTCTCTCTCTTTGTACCCATCACTTCCTCCCTCATACCCCACACTTACCCTCACTACTTCCCCCTCCCTCATGGCTTGACTTGACTTGACACAATCGACTTGAGAATGGTCCAGGACGGACCGAAACGTCGTCGTCCCTTCGCCTTCTAGTGTGTTGTCTGGTCAATCTACCAAATGGTATCTTGACTCCAGCTCCTTAACTTACCTACTCCTTAGTTACTCCTTACCTTACCCACTCCTTACTTACTCCTTACTTTACCTACTCCTTACTTACTCCTTACTTTACCTTACCTTACCTTACCCACTCACTTCACACACCCCAACATCTTCACTACTGAAACAACAGCATCTTGACTTCTCAATCACCAGCATCTTAACTAGGCAATCTCTCCCAGCATCCTGACTACTGAACCCCAGCATCTTAACTGGTCAATTTCTAACAGCATCCTGACTACTGAACCCCAGCATCTTAACTGGACAATCTCTAACAGTATCTTGGCTACTGAACTCCAGCATCTTAACTGGTCAATCTCTAACAGCATCTCGACTACTGAACTCCAGCATCTTAACTGGTCAATCTCTAACAGCATCTCGACTACTGAACCCCAGCATCTTAACTGGTCAATCTCTAACAGCATCTCGACTACTGAACCCCAGCATCTTAACTGGTCAATCTCTAACAGCATCTCGACTACTGAACTCCAGCATCTTAACTGGTCAATCTCTAGCAGCATCTCGACTACTGAGCCCCAGCATCTTAACTGGTCAATCTCTAACAGCTTCTTGACTGTCCAGTCACCAACAGGTTGACTGCTCAGCCCCCCTCATCTTCACTACTTTTAATCTCCACCAGCATCTTGAGTAGGCAAGTTCCTCCAGCATCATGTCTCCTCAACCCCAGCTCCATCCCTCATACTCCCTCATACCTTTCAATTACCCTCACTACATCTCCCTCCCTTATACTCCACACTTACCTTCACTACATCTCCCTCCCTTATACTCCACACTTACCTTCACTACATCTCCCTTCCTTATACTCCACACTTACTCTTCACTACATCTCCCTCCCTTATACTCCACACTTACCCTTCACTACATCTCCCTCCCTCATACGCCACACTTACCAACTGGTATCTTGACTCCAGCTTCTTAACTTACCCACTCGTTACCTACTCCTTACCTTACCTCACTCACTTCACACTTCACACACCCCCCAACATCTTCACTACTGAAACAACAGCATCTTGACTTCTCAATCACCAGCATCTTAACTAGGCAAGCTCTACCAGCATCTTAACTACTGAACCCCAGCATCTTAACTTGGCAATGTGTACCAACATTTTGACTAGTTAACATCCAAAAGTATGTTGTCTACTTAATCTACTCCAGCATATTGACTAAGTAATCTCCACCTGTATCTTGTCTAAGTAATCTCCATCTGCATCTTGACTAAGTAATCTCCACGTGCATCTTGACTTAAGTAATCTCCACCTGCATCTTGACTTAAGTAATCTCCACCTGCATCTTGACTAAGTAATCTCCACCTACATCTTGTCTAAGTAATCTCCACCTGTATCTTGACTAAGTAATCTCCACCTGCATCTTGACTAAGTAATCTTCACCTGCATCTTGTCTAAGTAATCTCCACCTGCATCTTGACTAAGTAATCTCCTCCTGCAACTTGACTAAGTAATCTCCACCTGCATCTTGAGTAAGTAATCTCCACCTGCATATTGACTAGGTAATCTCCACCTGCATCTTGACTAGATAATCTCCACCAGTATCTTGACTTTGGAATCTTGACTGGATACTCTCTCTCTCTCTCTCTCTTCCCAACACTTACCTCCCTCATACCGCATACTAACCCTCATTACAGCTCCCTCATACGTATCATTTCATCAAAGATAAAAGAGATAAGGTTTAGAGGTCACACAAAATACTAACTGCGTTGACTAAATTATTGTTATACCGGATATTTATGATAATTAAGCTCGACGTATTGGCTAAAGTTAGTGTAGGATCGCAAGTATCGGAAATGGCTTGGCGCACCTCCCATGGGGTGTCCTTATCATCTCCCGTCCTCGCTACGGAATCCAGCGTGAGGCGCGTTAGAGATGTTTGTGAGCGATATATGGTGAACATTTTCGGCTCCGATCTCCTCTCATTCGTCTTCGACAAGGAATGCTGTTCGGTGCTCGGGTCTGGCGCGTTCGGCAAGTGCTTCGTGGCCCAAGTATCGTCCTCACAATGGGTCTCCAAGCGTTGCGGAGACTAACCCGAGATCGTTGATGCTATGATCCGGGAGATAGAGGCTCTGGCGGCTCTGAAAGGATTGGCTGGCGTGCAGAAGTTGATTGGGGTGTGCCCTGAGACCCTCACCTTGATCACTGAATACTGCGGGGAAACCTGGTCAGATGTCCTCGAGCGGCGCCAGTCCTCTGTAAAGGAATGTCTGGAAGTTGTCGACCAGGTGTGCAGGACCATCGCTGCCATCCATGCTCGGGGATGGATACACATCGACCTAAAGGCCAACAATATTTGTGTGCAGCGCACGAGTGGAGGTGTCCAGGCCACTGTTATCGACTTCGGCTTGGCTGTACAAGTTGGAACACGGCATCGGTTTAGAAACGGAGATATTCACATGGCTCCAGAAGTCATCAAAGGCCTTCCGTGCACAACCGCCGCAGACGTCTACAGCATCGGCCAGTTATTAGAAGAAATATTGGAGTACTACCAGATCGACTCCCATTTCTATCTCCGGTTCTGGATATCTGAGGCGGTGCAGCCACTGAGGTACCACCGGGCCCATTTGAAGACACTGCTGGAGAAGGTCTCTCTGGCACTTGCTGAGGCCACTCGGGCCCAGGTGCCACCACCGGCACCCAGTCCGGCTATGACGGAGACACCCGCACCAGAGCCCCACTCCGGGCAAAGATGCCACACCAGCATGAATGGTCAGAGCCAATACAGGAATAAGGAAAAGAGGCAAAAAAGTTACAAGGATAGAGAAAGGAACCGAAAGCCACACAGGCAAAAAGGAGACAAAGGTACGACAACGAAGGAGAAAGGAGCCGAAGCTGACACAAGGATAAAAAAAAGAGAGAAAGGGACGGAAAAGAAAGAGAAAAGAGCCGAAGCTGACACAAGGATAAAAAAAAGAGAGAAAGGGACGAAAAAGAAAGAGAAAAAAGCCGAAACTGACACAAGGACAAAAAAACAAGACAAAGGTACGAAAAAAAGACAGAGAGAAGAACAGGAGGCGTCAAAGGGATAGAGAAAGAAAGCAAAAACAGAACAAAAAGTAGAAGCCACCACAGAACTAAGGAAAAAGGGCAAAACCAAAACGAAGGTTAAGCTGAAACATAAGAGTCGCCCGTGGATTGTAACTGATCAACGCGATCATCGGTGAAAATGTCTTGTACTCCAAATGATTTAATTTATAATGATAATAAAATTAATATTTTTTATTTTGTTTTATTAGCTCATTCCAATTTTAACACGAAAACCTATTTATGTTATAACATAACCAACGGTTATGATAAGAATTAATATATAGGTGAAAATTTCAAAACAATTAACTAGGAACCAAATTAATTCAATAATTTCATATATCATGACTGCATTACACTAATATTATTTGCTATATAGTCTCCCCTGCTTGGTGCCTTCGTCTGATAATTACTTATACTAATATTATATAATAATAAAAAAGAGTTGGAAAAGGTACAAAGTATGGACAATCAAAAATTTGGCTGTATAGAAGATAATATTATTCTCTGTTATACAGAGAATAGTTGCTAATATTTCTGGACTGGTAAAATATATTCGAACTTAATGATCAAATTACGATTTAAAAGGACAATACAACTCAAAAAGGTTAAACATTTATCCCACGTACCTGTAATTTCCTTCTTAGTGTTTCACGTGGTACCTTATCAAAGGCTTTAGTAAAGTTTATGTATACTACATCGACCAGAAGACCTTTGGCTGAGTAGCTGGATACCGGTTCCAACAATGTGAGCAGGTGTGTAAGGCAGGATCTGTTTTTACCAAACCCTTGTGGCATAGATTGTACAAGGTTGTTCACTGTGAGAGGGTGAATGTTTCCCTCCCTTAGGATTCTCTCCGCGAGCTTGCAGATGTGTGATGTCAAGTTGATTAGACGTTGTTGTTGTTGTTGTTGTTGAAGATTCGCTACTTGGAACAAAAAGTTCCAAGTAGCACGGGCTATGGTGAGCCCGTAGTGAACATGCTACAGGGGCTACATAAATACTGTACTTGTGTATATATGTGTGTGATTATTGCCTAGTTAAAACAATTTTTGTTCAGTATTAGATGAGGTTCCATAAGTCTTTCGTCACAGATGGTGCAAATTGTCTTTAAGGTTTGGTCTTTTCTTTTGGCAAGTAGTCATTACAACTTAAAGAAAATTGGCTGTTCACTACTAAAAAGACAAATATATTATAGATCATGGTAACATTAAGCTATCACATCCACTTGCCCCCCCCCCCCTGAGGCACGATCATAAACCGCATGCAGGCGATGAGTCACAATAACGTGGCTGAAGTATGTTGACCAGACCACACATTAGAGGTGAAGGGACGACGACGTTTCGGTCCGTCCTGGACCATTCTCAAGTCGATTGTGTACAATGTATATATATACAATCGTGCGTTCTTTGTAAGAGCTCAGGTTGAATACTGTACCTGTCTTTGTAATTGGTCATGATTACAGCTGCTATTTGTCCTTTGAAATTGTAAAATAATGAATGCATTTTTGAGACCTTTCGTAGGATGTGTCATCCTACGAAAGAATGTAGGATGTTAAAAGACAAAAGGCTCCATAAAATATCTCCATAAAACCTTCTGCAGCATATGAAGAGAGCATCAGAGACAGTAGTACCCACATATATGGGACACCAACCTAATGTTTATGGAATTTGACCAAAACCTCGTATCATGAGAGATTTTAATCATGGAGAAATAGACTGGGATTCAACAAATCAATGTGGTACTTCTTATACATGAAAGCAAATTATCAGCAAAGACTCATGTTACAATATCAACGGTTTCTATGGAGTGAGGTGTGCTGATGTTGGACCAGGGGCCAGATTCACGAAAGCACTTACGCAAGCACTTACGAACGTGTATATCTTTCCTCAATCTTTGACGGCTTTGGTTACATTTATTTAACAGTTTACAAGCATGAAAACTTGCCAATCAACTGTTGTTATTGTTATAAACAGCCTCCTGGTGCTTCGGAGCTCATTAACTGTTTAATAATTGTAAACAAAGCCGCCAAAGATTGAGAAAAGATGGACAGGTTCGTAAGTGCTTGCGTAACTGCTTCGTGGATCTGGGACCTGCACTTCAACTCCAAGGCATTAAATGAGACGAAGACAACGCCATCTGTTGGCGGAGGTGTGGCAAGTTCAACGCCATCTATGAAAGGCTCCATGTTCGTACCTCAATTAAGAGGTGAGGTCGATGGTGGTGATGACCTCTGGTGAGTGAAATAACGATATCAACGCCATCTAGATTGTACATCCGATTATATTTACAGTTCCCCAGTGAAAGGTTTCCATCTTATGTTCTCCTTGTATACTTTCTGTCTGGCTATTGACTATGATGTCCACAGAGGTGACATGAAGGGTTTATTGCGCTTTGAACATAGGGAGCCGGTCGGCCGAGCGGACAGCACGCTGGACTTGTGATCCTGTGGTCCTGGGTTCGATCCCAGGCGCCGGCGAGAAACAATGGGCAGAGTTTCTTCCACCCTATGCCCCTGTTACCTAGCAGTAAAATAGGTACTTGGGTGTTAGTCAGCTGTCACGGGCTGCTTCCTGGGGGTGGAGGCCTGGTCGAGGACCGGGCCGCGGGGACACTAAAAAAGCCCCGAAATCATCTCAAGATAACCTCAAGATAGTAGACTCACCGGGATTTGAAGAAAACCGCAGATATATTCAGTGTCCTGTGCGGCCAAAGATTGCGTAACTGCTTCCGTAACTGCTTCGTGAATCTGGCCCCTGGTTACTGGCTCAAGGAGGTCGTAACAAATCGCCAACAGTGAGGGAGACAATTAACCGGACTAAATCTTATCTTCAACCAGTATAATGAGAGCATTGAGAGAATACAGTAATGTGTGTTTGTATGAAGATAGAATAATACAGTAGGTGTCTGCATGACAGGGGAGGGTCAGGGAGGAATTGCAAGGGAAGGGTGAGGATGGTAGGCAGGGGGGGGGGGGGGGGAAGTTGAAGAAATGTTGCATAGAGGAAAAGTTGTGGAGAGAGAGAGGAAGAGTAGTTCTAGAGCGAGGCAGGGCAGTTGTAGTGGAATACTACTGGACCAAACTTGTGACAAGATCCTTACGGAACTTCCTCGTCTTAGTCTCGTGTCGCACCTTCATAAGAGCTGTCTCTCTCTCTCTCTCTCTCTCTCTCTCTCTCTCTGCCTCTCTCTCTCTCTCTGCCTCTCTCTCTGCCTCTCTCTCTCTCTCTGCCTCTCTCTCTGCCTCTCTCTCTCTCTCTGCCTCTCTCTGCCTCTCTCTCTCTCTCTGCCTCTCTCTCTCTCTCTGCCTCTCTCTGCCTCTCTCTCTCTCTCTGCCTCTCTCTCTGCCTCTCTCTCTCTCTCTGCCTCTCTCTGCCTCTCTCTCTCTCTCTGCCTCTCTCTCTCTCTCTGCCTCTCTCTGCCTCTCTCTCTCTCTCTCTCTGCCTCTCTCTCTCTCTCTCTCTCTGCCTCTCTCTCTCTCTCTCTGCCTCTCTCTCTCTCTCTGCCTCTCTCTGTCTCTCTCTCTCTGTCTCTCTCTCTCTCTCTGCCTCTCTCTCTCTCTCTGTCTCTCTGCCTCTCTCTCTCTCTCTGCCTCTCTCTCTCTCTCTGCCTCTCTCTCTCTCTCTGCCTCTCTCTCTCTCTCTGTCTCTCTGCCTCTCTCTCTCTCTCTGCCTCTCTCTGCCTCTCTCTCTCTCTCTGTCTCTCTCTCTCTCTCTCTCTGCCTCTCTCTCTCTCTCTGTCTCTCTCTCTGTCTCTCTCTCTGCCTCTCTCTCTCTCTCTGTCTCTCTCTCTGTCTCTCTCTCTGCCTCTCTCTCTCTCTGTCTCTCTCTAAGGAGCGTGTGAGTAGTTTCTCCAGGCTATCAGAACCTTCCTTTAAGACCACTGGCGACACCTGTCAAGTCCCGGAGTTGTTGCACCTGTCTGCTCACCTGCTTATACTTACCTATTGGTACTTGATGGATTGATCTTCGGCTCCTGGCTTCCGAACGTGTGTGTGTGAGAGAGTGAGACCCTCCCGCTCCAAGCACTGATGTAACTTTAAACCAATACAATAACCAAGATAGACATGCAGACATGTAGATGTGCAGACACGCAGGCAGGCATGCAGACAAACAGACAAGCAAAGCAGATAGGCCGCCAATCGGACAGAAAAGCAGAGGCTAAATAATATTATCTTCCGCGTAAGAGTCGCTAATAAAGTGAATGAGATGAATAGATAAAACAAGCATATTATTCAGTTTTATTTGTAATAAAGATAAGGGGATCTAGAAAATAGTATGTTTGTATTTAGCTGGTGATCGTCCCCCTGAGAGGCGGGGGACGGGAGCTGGCACTCAACACACATCCACGCAGACACACGCACGTTACTAGTGGGCTACGTCGCCAACTCACAACCGATGATCTCGATTTCAATCACGAGGAGGAACGGGAGCGTTTGGGCAACTTTCCCCCGTCATCTGATGCCTTTGTTTCTTGTTTACCACAAAGTAAAGACCTACTTGTGCCTGCAGTATCGAGAAGTTAGCTCTTGGACCCCGCCTTTCTAACAGTCGATTGTCTTATCTACTGACTCTCTATCATTTTTTTCTCTCTTTCATATCTACAACATATTTCCCCTCACACACCATCCCCAGGAAGCAGCCCGAAGCAGCTGCCTAACTCCCAGGTACCTATTTACTGCTTGGTGAACAGGCGCAGCAGGTGAAAGATACTGCCCTTTTGTTTCTGCCTTGACCGGGAAGAGAACCCGGGCTCTAAGGACTATGACCCCCGAGCGCTGTCCACTCAGCTGAGAGGGTGTGTACTCACCTATTTGTACTCACCTAGTTGTGCTTGCGGGGGTTGAGCTTTGGCTCTTTGGTCCCGCCTCTCAACTATCAATCAAATGGTGTACAGATTCCTGAGCCTACTGGGCTCTATCTTATCTGCACTTGAAACTGTGTATGGAGTCAGCCTCCACCACATCACTGCCTAATGCATTCCATTTGTTAACTACTCTGACACTGAAAAAGTTCTTTCTAACGTCCCTGTGGCTCATGTGGGTACTCAGTCTCCACCTGTGTCCCCTTGTTCGTGTACCAC
>NC_091171.1:46876090-46881090 GCF_040958095.1 Procambarus clarkii
TCCGCCTCTCCTCTGATTCTTAGGTCTTTGCTACTTATTATTTTCTATCCATTGTGAGTGGATAGAAATGTAAAAATCATCTTCCGCGTAAGGGTCGTCAATAAATTGAATGAGATGAATAGGTAAAACAAACTCATTATTCATTTTTACTTGTAATAAAGATAAGGGGATCTAGAAAGTATCACACACTTGCTCTTTTGTTCTGTAATGTCTAAATATTTTTCATCTACCTTTACTGCAACTTTGGCTCCATAAGTGTGGGTCAGACCAGGAGGTGATGCTCCTCTTGGTTCTTGCGTCGCTTTAAGGAGGTATGGACCCTCCTTCAGGGTCTTTGAGTCTAATAGTTAGGTGGTTCATCGTCACGTGTGCTCTCCTCTTCCGAGTTCTCGCTTCAATCTGTTGATCCCTAGGGAGACTAACATCCTGGTACTGCCCTTAACGATTGGCAAATCTTCTCTCTCGTTATACAGGCGGCCCTGTCAACTAAAACGCAGTTGTCAATGGCTCCCCACCGGCACTCTCTGTGACGTCTAAGTCTCACTGTCTAGTCTGTCAACCTCCACTATATCTCTTCCTTGACATGATGGGTGAAGACGGCCCATGCTGCCACTTCTGTCTCTCCAGTGCCTCTTCTCCCCATCTGGGTCCACTGTTTCCCCAAGCCTATTTGGCCATGATTAAAGTCTCCCATTACTAGCAGCTTTCCTCCCAGTCTGAGTATTAGCTCTGCCATCTCATGGAGGGGGAGGAGGCAGATATTTATGCAGGCTGTTTAGTGTTCTTGCATTTTTGTCTGGCTCCAACAGCTCTCTGATTGTATATCACGGCTTCCACCACTCTCTCCTACTGAGACAATTACCCACTACGTCAACTGCTTTGGTGATTTCCTTCAGAAAGCGAGTCCGTGTATCTGTATATATATATGTGTGTGTGTGGGGAGGGAGGAGGGAGTGGTGTAGGGAAAGGTTGATGTAAATTAGTTTGTGTCACAGATATCCGGATTTGCTCGGATAACTCTGGAATTTCTCACTGGAACGAACTCGACTCGGTAATCCGGTAACTGCATCTCACTTCGCTGGACCGAATGCCAGTGTAAAGGGGCGTTGGTGGAATGATTCTTGTATTGTTCTGTACCATATTCTCTCCCTCTTCTTTCGTTCAGATGTATGGCTAGACGGGAAGACAGGTTGACAGACAGACATACTGATATGCAGAAAAACAGATAGAGACCTATAGTTAAAGAAAAACAGACGGTATGGAAACAGAGAGACAGAAACATACAGATCGACAAAAAGATAAGCATACGCTAGCATATAGCCAGATATACAACGACAGGCATACACACACACATACACACACACCCGCGGACATATATGAAGACAAACAGATAGATAGAAAAAAATACAACCCAGATGAAGGCCTAAAGATACATAGAGACAGACACATTTTCAGAGAGAAAACAATTGAAAAATCTGGAAACGGATGCTACGATACGTCAACAAGGGGGCAGGTCAGGTGATTGGCACTCCCTTAACGACCCAATTGACTAGCTGTCACTACGGCACATCCGCTCCCCCTCCCTCCATCACCATCCCCCCCCTAACCCATCCCTACCACCCCCCACCTCCCTCACCTGTACTCCACCACCGTCCCCTCCCTCTCCCCCACTTATCAACCAAATCCCCCCCTCCCTCACTACCTCCCTCGATCCTCCGACCCCTTCCCTCTCCCTATCCTCCCTCTCCCCCATCCACCAGGCTGAAGGCTGATGACGCGTAGAGATGAAGAGAGAGATAGGGATAGAAAAGGAGATTTACATGGAGATAGACATTTTTACATATAGATAGAGACGTATGGAGATAGAAACTTAGTTTCATATGAAGATTAAAATATATATATATATATATATATATATATATATATATATATATATATATATATATATATATATATATATATATACTGTATATATATATATATATATATATATATATATATATATATACAGTATATATATATATATATATATATATACAGTATATATATATATATATATACAGTATATATATATATATATATATATATATATATATATATATATATATATATATATATATATATATATATTGGTAGCAGTATTTCTTGTAAACATATGTTGTTGAATATGACCGAAAGGGTAAAATTAATGATTCTAACACGAATCTTCTCAATATTTCTTATGTTTTTCTTCACTGGCGGGGGTAATTGAAATATTAACTCTATGAAGTTCTTTTTCTCATTTTTATTTATGGTCTGACGCCTGAAAGCCGTTTCGCAAGGGCTTCTTGTATTTTTAAAGACAGGTTTACACATATCATTTCATGCTTATATTCGTTTTGGGTGAGGTGATATGACACAAATGTTTTTGCGTGAGGTGACAGAACACGAATCAATAGGTATAAATTGGATATGAAAACATAAGAATGAAAGTAACTACAGAAGGTCTATTGGCCCATACTTCCTCTTGATGCTTCTATATTGGTTCGGGGTCTTGAAGTGGGTAGAATATAGTTATGCGTTAATTGGCTGTAGATTGCTGGTGTTGACTTTTTGATGTGTAGTGCCTCGCTGATGTCGAGCCGCCTGCTATCGCTGTATCTATCGATGATTTCTGTGTTGCTTGTTAAGATTTCTCTGGTGATGGTCTGGTTGTGAGAAGAGATTATATGTTCCTTAATGGAGCCCTGTTGCTTATGCATTGTTAATCGCCTGGAAAGAGACGTTGTTGTCTTGCCTATATACTGAGTTCTTTGGGGCTTACAGTCCCCAAGTGGGCATTTGAAGGGATAGACGACGTTGGTTTCCTTCATGGCATTCTGCTTGGTGTCTGGAGAGTTTCTCATGAGTAGGCTGGCCGTTTTTTTGGTTTTATAGTAAATCGTCAGTTGTATATTGTTTTTTGTCTGTAGGGATAACGTTCCTCTCAACAATATCTTTCCCTTTCCTCCGTTTTATGAGCTGTCGAGAAGAAGTTCATTTAAAATAGCCTAATACGAGGTACTTATGTTGTGTTAGTTGACTCTTTAGAGGTTGCATGGCGTTTTACCTTTCTTCTTATGATGTCTTCAACAAAACCATTAGAGAAGCCGTTGTTGACTAGGACCTGCCTTACCCTACAGAGTTCTTCATCGACTTGCTTCCATCCTGAGCTGTGGCTGAGAGCACGGTCGACGTAAGCATTGACAACACTCCTCTTGTACCTGTCTGGGCAGTCACTATTGGCATTGAGGCACATTCCTATGTTTGTTTCCTTAGTGTAGACTGCAGTGTGGAAGCCTTCGCTCCTTTCCGTGACTGTTACATCTAGAAAGGGCAGCTTCCCATCCTTCTCCATCTCGTAAGTGAAACTCAACACAGAATTCCGCTCAAATGCTTCCTTCAGCTCCTGCAGATGTCTGACATCAGGTACCTGTGTAAAAATGTCGTCAACATACCTGCAGTATATGGCAGGTTTCAAGTCCATGTCAACTAAGACCTTCTGTTCGATGGCACCCATGTAGAAGTTTGCAAACAGGACACCTAGGGGAGAACCCATGGCGACCCCATCTACTTGCTTATACATGTGCCCATCCGGGCTCAAGAAGGGTGCCTCTTTAGTACAAGCTTGGAGTAGTTTCCTCAGACTGTTTTCTGGTATGTCAAGAGGAATACAGGCCGGATCACGATACACTCTGTCCGCTATCATCCCGATTGTTTCATCCACAGGTACGTTGGTAAACAGTGATTCTATGTCCAACGAGACTCTTATCCCTATATAATAATATAGGGATAATATAATATAATAACCCATGGTTTAATAGACAATGTCAGGAAGCAAAAATGGCCAGCAGGAGGGAGTGGAGGAAGTACAAAGACAAAGGACAGAGGACAACAGGATTAGATGTAACAGAGCTAAGAACGATTACATTAACATAAAACGAGTATCGGAAAGAAATTATGAGAATGATATTGCAATCAAAGCGAAAAGGCAACCCAAATTACTACACAGTCATATAAGAAGGAAGATGTCGGTAAATGACCAAGTGACAAGACTAAGGAAAACAGAAGGGGCATATACTGAAAGTGCATTCAGTACCTCGCAGAGGTACTGAATGCAAGTTTTCATGGAGTGTTCACAACCGAGCCTGAGCGGCTCCCATTGTTGGAAGGGGTTACCCTAGATGAAAGACTATCAGATATAGAGGTGACAGCAGAGGAGGTCATGAAACAATTGACAACACTGGATGCAACTAAAGCGGTTGGACCAGACAGAGTATCACCGTGGATACTAAAAGAGGCAGCGCAGGCCCTCAGCGTGTCTCTGGCAAGGATCTTCAATGAGTCGCTTATGTCGGGAGAATTGCCCAGTTGCTGGAAGGAGGCAAATGTCGTACCGATTTTCAAGAAAGGAGATAGGAAGGAGGCACTTAACTACAGACCCGTATCACTGACAAGCATCCCCTTCAAAATACTTAAAAGAATAATTAGACTAAGACTTGTTGTACACCTGGAGAGCATTGGGTTTGTAAACAAGCACCAACATGGGTTCTGGACAGGGAAATCATGCCTAACAAACCTTTTGGAATTCTATGATAAAAAAACAAGGATAAGGCAGGATAGAGAAGGCTGAGCAAACTACATATTTCTAGACTGCCAAAAGGCCTTTGATACAGTACCGCACATGAGACTGCTATTCAAACTTGAGAGGCAGGCAGGAGTAAGCGGAAAGGCCATAGCATGGGTGAGGAACTACCTAACAGGAAGGAGCCAGAGGGTAATGGTAAGGGGCGAGAAGTCGGACTGGCGAACAGTAACGAGTGGAGTACCTCAAGGATCGGTGCTGGGACCAATTCTATTTCTAATTTACGTAAATGACATGTTTACAGGAGTGGAATCATACATGTCAATGTTCGCGGATCATGCAAAACCAATGAGAAGATTTGTGACAGATGAGGAGTGTAGCATCCTCCAGGAGGACC